>NW_012267299.1:475938-560566 GCF_000151885.1 Dipodomys ordii
CAGCAGCTCTGTTGCTTCTAGCACTTTCTAGTGTCTGTTTCCCAGATGAAACTTTCTTGGGGCAGAAAAAAAAGAGAGAGACTCAGACTCCTTTTGCTACATAAATAGATGTGATAGTTAAATACAAAGTTAAATGGAATTTCTTGAATATTAGTAGGCTTGTGCAATGATCTATGAAGTCACAGTCACTAAAGTTTTCTGATTAATTAGTTGCATGTAGAATCTTTAGTGCTCTAAGGACAAATGAAAGAAGTGAAATGATCACATTTCAGTACTGGCTCCCTATTGAGATGTTCAAAAGTTCTGAGGAGTTTACCTTCCTTAGAAGATCTAGGGACATTTTCTTTGTATAGGAAATCTGCTGGCAACCAAAGAATTTTGCAAACAGATTTTCATAGGGAGGGCAGTATTTTGTGATGGTGTGCCTGAACCAGACATAGCAAAGCAGCTTTTCCCAAAAGCCTGCCTGAGCAGGACATTGTCAGGACAGAGGGCTCAATGGGTTCCCCAAAGCAATGAGATATCCACCAGCATCGATAATTGAATCTGACAGGTACTCCATAAATCTTAGGTAGTAGGTAGAATACTCTAGAACTGAAGTGGTTAGACTGAGGGAGCACAGGGCAGCAAAGAGCACAGAACATTCCAGAAGAAGGCCAGGAGAGAAGGCCTTTGGCAGAGCCACAAAGTCCTAACCCAGTCCTGCTGGTTTGGATAAGCAGTGGATTTTTCTCTCTCAGCCAAGCTGGGAGAATAGAGAGCCAGGCTGGAGGATGGAGAGCCTTGGCTAAAACTTGTTTCTGGCCTACATGTGGTTAAAGCCAGGAGGAGCTGCAGGGCTGGAGTGATGAGGGAGGGGAAGCTCCCTGAAATGAGACATTGCCCAGTGGTCACAGCCTGGGCAGAAGAACCAAAGAGGCCAGCTGACCCATGAAACAGTTCCTCTTCCTGCCTGCTCCACCGAGGGGATTCTCTCCTTACGTAATGTAATAAATTCCCCTGGAATCTCAAGGTACAGGTACGAGCTTGGCCCTGGTGAGAAATGGCTGGCTTCGTGTTCCCCTCAGTGTGATTTCCTATACATACTGATAGGGGCCCTGTCCACTGCCCTGCATGCCCAGAAAGGAAAAACACGGCCGGTTCATGTTTGTGATTCACTTCTTACCTCATGCTAGAACTAGCCTGACCAGGAAGGGGGCCTTAGCTCTCAGAATGAGAAGGGCAGATGGGAAGCTGAAGATTGTGTGCCATCTTGGGCTCTAGACACTCTACCAGCATCACCCTCGGTGGGCTGTCTCTCATAAGTCACTCCTTTTCTTGTCTCTGCCAGTGTATTGGAATACTCTTCCCCCACCACCCCTGCCAGCATTTACTTTACCTTTTCTTTCCTTACTAAAGTTATCAGTGAGGGTGGCATCTATATAGTCTCCTATTTTAAGCTTCCCTTACGCCATGTCCAGCACAGGATTCTACCAATTACAGTGGAATGAGTTGAATGGCAGACAATGACCCCCCTGGCAAGACAGCACAGGAGAGACAAGAAGCCCAGAGCGAATTCCAGCCAGCCCTGGCCGGCAGCTCGCAGGAGACCTCCCTCTGCTTTTCTCAACAATAATCTCAGCCCTGTGTTATGATAAACTGCTTGCTCTGCGCTCGGCAGTACATTCAGGAACTGGACTGTGGCCAAGGAAAACACAGGGGCAATGCTAGGACTATTGAAATAAATTAATGGCCTATGATAAATACAAGAAAAACAGTGCTAGTTAATAAGCTTATCCACCAGCAAAATCATGTTATTGTGGAGTCATTTTTACATAAATGTCTATGGTTTAAGTACTAAGACTAATTTTTTTTAAAAAAGCAATTCATAACATTTAAAAAATGCAAGTAAAAAGTTGGTATCAGTACATTGGGAAGCACCAATTACCTAAAACACCTCTATTAGTCTTTTTATAGAGGTCTTCATAGCTGGTAGAAGAGGAAAATTAGAACCATTACTTGGCCATTTTGCTTTCTGGTTTGTTTCAAGTCCTAAATGTTGTCAACCAACTTGATTATGGGTCCTGTTTTGTCAGACTGGACTCTGAATTATTTGTGACAGTTTCCAAAAAGTAAGTCTACCTTCAGAAACATAGATCTGTGCCAAAGAGGATCCTATAAGTTCTGGTCTTTCCAAAGGGAGATTCCAAAACTTCTCTGGGCAAGAAAAGTGTCCACATGGACCTTGCAGGTGACCACTGCAAATAGGCAAGTTCTCTTCCAACGTCTCAAAGATCTGTTGTGTCATTTGCGACTCCATGTTCCCACTTGCTTCTTCCACGGAGAATGTCTTTAAGTTTGGTTTGCACAAAATAGTTGACCCGAACCAAGGAATTTAAACTTTGAATGCCAGACCAGCTCTAACACTGGGATCCCTAGGAACCTTCTCAAAATCAATATGAAAACCCGAGCAGCCCACATCGTGTCCCCAGCTGGCTCTCCACAGGAGGCACATGCAGAGAAATAACTGGAAGCAGCCGGTTTTCCTTCTAACCTGGCATCAATCATTCAGATTCAGTTTCTAGGAGACGGGGCTTAGAGGCTCATGCCTGTGCCAAGCCCAGCAGCCCGTGGTTGAGCGAGAACCTTGGTGTTCTTCATGTGCTGCTGAGGGCTGGCTTGTCTTCATGACAGAAAAACTCCATGAACCCACTTCCAGATGAGAGCAAACGCACTCACAGCACGAAGTCTTTGCTTAATGCAAATCCAATCCATTGTCCCCTGTTCTGCTGTACCTTAGGGAAATGGAACTGCTCAGAAATTCCTGCTACCCCAGACTTAATTCATGGCACCCCAGGAGGTCTAGCTCTTTCTGCTTCTCCCTCAGAGGAGCTGTAAGTGAATGAAAGGCAGTATTTTTTTTTTTTTTTGGTGTACATCCATGCTTGTTTGTCAAGCTAAAGCCCTTCTTCTTGGCCCTAGTTAAGAGATGGGAATAGTAATTCCCAGCTTTTCAATACGTGGAGCCCCTTCTAACTTGCAAGACCCTCTACCATCCTCCTCTTCTAGTGTCTACTTTCTATACAGAGGAAGAAACTGGAGAGGCTTGATTCATGAGCTTTCAGGTTAATAAAACACTATGTGGCCTCTTCTGTACAATTGTGTCTTTATTGAAGAGTTCTTGCATGTGTGCATGTGTCATTCCCCCATGGAAACCATGGGGGTTGACAATATGAGCTAGTGTAGTTTTTTCTGTGGTTGTTGCTGTTGTAGGTAATATTGGGGTTTGAACTCAGGACCCCATGAGGGTTGACAATATGAGCTAGTGTAGTTTTTTCTGTGGTTGTTGCTGTTGTAGACAGTTCTGGAGTTTGAACTCAGGACCTCTTTCTTTCAAGACAGGGATTCAATCACTTGAGCCATACTCCCAGCCCCTTTTTCTGTTTTCTTTTTCTTTTTCTTTTTTTTTTTGGTATTGTCCTAGGATCTGAACTCAGTTCTGTCCCCAAGCTTCTTTGGCTCAAGGCTATAGCATTCTGCCATTTGAACCACACTGACCTTCTGGACTTTTCTGAGTAGTTTATAGGCAATAAGAGTCTTACGGACTTTCCTGCCTAGACTGGCTTTGAACCACGATCCTCAGATCTCAGCCTGCTGAGCAGCTGGGATTACAGGCATGAGCTACCAGCACCAGCTGAATTGATTATTTTGAGGTAAGGTCAGTTTGGGCTGTAATCCTTCTGTTTGTGTTTCCCAGAGTCGCTGGGATGATAGGCGTGCATCTCAGCATCTGGCCATGGCGCTTCCCTTGTAGCTGGGAAGATAGGTATGTGATACTTTTTCACTCAGCCACTGAGGGAAATGGAATCTCTCAAATCTTTTTTATGCCTGAGCTGGCCTCAGACCTTGATCTTTTGACCTCTGTCTCCCAAATAGCTAGCATTACAAGCATGAGCCACTATGCTTGGTGAGGTAAAGTCCAGATGGCTCCTAACCTAAATGATAACATTCCTAGGTATGTGGCAGGTGTGTGAGTCAGTGCTTGTTCTTTTTTTTTGGGGGGGAGAGGGTCATGGGGCTTGACCTCTTGAGCCTAGGTGCTGTCCTTCAGCTCTTCAGCTCAAGGCTAGCGCTTTACCACTTGAGCCACAGCACTACTTCTGGTTTTCTGAGTGGTTTATTGCAGTTAAGAGTCTCATGGACTTTTCTGCCTGGGCTGGCTTTGAACCACGATCCACAGATCTCAGCCTCCTGAGTGACTAGGATTACAGGTCTGAGCCTGTACAAGCTTCAGCACTTGATGAGGGTCCTATCACTTAACAAACTGTGTGACTTGGGACAAGCTTTCTATATCCCCATTTTCCCTCTTCTACAGCAAGATTATAGTGTCACTATAATCTGTACAAGGTCACTGTGAGAATTCAAGCTGGAATGGATATCCAGCCATACAACAGTTTGGGCTGTGTAGACTGTGCTATATGAAAGTCAGCTGCTATGACTTGGAGAAATTTGATGCATCAAAGGTCACATCCCATAAATGAGAATGGGGAATGAATTAGAAATGAAGAAAACAAGAGTCAGCAGAAGTCAGCCAGCAGAGTGAGCTTCTAGGGAGAGATGGCCTGCATTAGGACCACAAGTCTTTGTATGGTTTACTCTGACAAGTCTTCTCTGACTTGAGGATGGGGCTACCATACCTAGGAAGGGCCTCAGGCCGCATTCTTTGCAAGCCTGCAATAAATCTCCCCCCCCCCCCCCCCAGAGAGTGAGGCTTCTTCTTTAATTCCTGTCTCTTGTCTACTTGCTGTTGGATCAGGTGAACTTCTCTTCAGGTCAACAAACTTTTAGGACAGGCCTTTTTTTTGAGTGAGGAATTGGGCTACAAAGGTGAGTGTCTAACAACAGCAAATATCACCCTCAAGAATAATCTCAATAATCCCAGTGACAGATAAGGAAATCATTGTGTAATTCAGTGTTGAGTATGGTTGCTATGGGAACACAGGAGCTGGACTTGCCTAGGGCAGAAGGTAGTTAGGAAATGTTCAGGAGTGACAGGAGGAGACGAGGACGGATGGGAGGCAAGGTGAGGAATGATAGCCCAGACTAGAAGAAGTACTTGAAGTTTTTTATTTGGAGCACCAACTCTCTCTCTCTCTCTCTCTCTCTCTCTCTCTCTCTCTCTCTTTCTCTCTGGAGATCCTAAGTCATACTTTTTCTTTTGTGTCTCTCTCTCTTCCTCAAGCCACTCTGAAAGCACTCAAGCTAGAAACAGGGTCAATGGAGTTGGTCTGAGTTGTTCAACTTCTTTCTGGGTGGATCATAGGCCTCCAAATGGGCCTGCTACAGACAGGGTAGGTAGGGATGGGGGAGAAGCACTGCAGACCAGAGATAAACCATAAGAAAGGATTGCAAAAGGAAGTTCAAGCGGAGGTGTGAACACATTGCAAACTTGAAGGGCAGATCCTTCCTATCAGATGGCTTTGTCATCTGGAACAATCTGTTGTGTCTCTTGGATCTTGATCATAAAATTGTAGAACAGTACTTGATAGGGTGCTTTGGAGGAATGAATGAAATAGATAAGGAATACCTGAAACACATCTATTATGCAAACAGCTGGGAGGGATTGCTGAGATCCCAGCCTCCCTGGCTCAGTCTGCTGTCTCACTTGTGGAAAATGACAAATGTACAATGTTAATAGCAGAATTATGTGCGAAACTTATAGACAATGTGTGTCCATCAATAGAGAACTTGGTAAATGTGTTATGGAGCCAAACATTACAGGTACATATAGATGTGCAAATGTATGTGATGATTAATTTTATGTCAACTTGACTGGTCTAAGGGGTGGCCTGGCTGGCAGAACATTATTTCTAGCTGTGTTTATGTGGGTGTTCCTAGAAAAGATTATCATTTGAGGGGCTGGGAAGGTGGCTCAGTGGTAGAGCGCTTGCCTTGCATGCTTGAGGCCCTGGGTTTGATTTCTCAGCACCACATAAGCAAAAAGAAAAAAGCAGGAAGTGGTGCTGTGGCTCAAGTGGTAGAGTGCTAGCCTTGAGCTGAAGAGCTGAGGGAGAGCACCAAGGCCCAGAGTTCAGGCCTCACAACCGGCTCCCTTCCCCCCACCCCCCCAAAAAAAGATTATCATTTGAGCCAGCAGGCTGAATGTGCCCAGGGGTAGTGGTACACATCTGTAATCCCAGGGAGGAAAAGGTAGAAGGAGGGCAAGTAGTACAAGCCAGCCCCACAAAGCCCTATCTGACAGCTAAAGAAAAATGCTAGAGGCATAGTTCAAGTGGAAGAGTGCTTGTCTAGCAAGTGTGAGGCCTTGAATTCAAACTCTGGTTGTTGTTTAGAAAACATTTGCCCTCCTCAGTGTGAACAGGTGTCATCCAATCTGAAATGAGCCTCAACAGATCAGAAAGGCGTGGGAAGGGCAAATTTGCTCTACCCACTTGGGCTAAGGTATCCATCTTTTACCCTTAGCCATCAGGGATCCTGGTCTCCAGGCCTTCAGAATTAAACTGGAATTTTCCTGAACCTCTAGCTTGCAGATAGAAGGTGGTGGGATTTCCCAGTTTCCATAATCACATGACCTTTCTGCATGCTGTGTTTCCATACAAGCTATTTGTTCTATTTTAGAATCTTGGCTAATATAATGCATACATATGTATACTTTCTATGTCAGTAAATATCTCCCAGAAATATTGGTATATCCCAAACAAGTTGTAGAACAGCATTATAGCCTGCTACCATATGTTTATGTGTAAGTAATTCCAGAAGGATCTTTTTATTTTTATTTTTTTTTTGTCAGTTGTGGGGCCTGAACTCTGAGCCTGGGCACTGTCCCTCAGCGCAAGGCTCAAGTCTAGTGTTCTACCACTTGAGCCACAGCGCCACTTCTGGCTTTTTCTGTTTGTGTGGTACTGAGGAATCAAACCCAGGGCCTCATGCATGCAAGGCAAGCACTCTACCACTGAGCCACCTTCCCAGCCCCTCTAGAAGGATCTCGAAGAAACAAATTTCATAGGTTTCTTGTGGGGAAAGGAACAGATTGATTGAGGACAAAAGCCCAAGAGAGTCTCATTATTTTTTAAACCACTTTTTTCAGCTAGGTGCAGGTATCTCATATCTGTAATCCTGCTACTTGGGAGCCTAATAACAGGAGGATTGTTGGTTTGAGGCCAGCCAGCCTGGGAAAGAAGCGTTTTCAAGGTCCCTTGTCAACCCATAACTAGATACAGTGGCATCGGCTTGTCATCTCAAGCTACATGGGAGGCTGGGATTGGGAGGATAGAAGTACTGGGTCAGTCTGGGCACAATAGTTTGAGAGATTTTCCTCCATGGGCTGGAAGCTTAAAAGTAGGTAGATCGGTGGCTCAGGTGCCAGCCCCTGAGGGACGTGAAACCCTGTCCTAAAAATAGCTAGTGAACGACAGGGCTGGAGGCCTGGCCCACTGGTGTTGGGCCAGCCTGGCAAGCATGAGGCTCTGAGTTCAAACAATTGCCTTAAAAGTAAGTGAACAGGGCTGGGAAGGTGGCTCAGTGGTAGAACACTTGCCTTGCATGCCTGAGGCCCTGGGTTCGATACCTCAGCACCACATAAGCAAAAAGAAAAAAGCCGGAAGTGGCGCTGTGGCTCAGGGGTAGAGCACTAGCCTTGAGCTGAAGAGCTGAGGGATAGCACCCAGACCCAGAGTTCAGGCCCCACGACCAGACCCAAAAAAAAAAAAAAAAGTAAGTGAACATCTTGTCATCAGGGATGAGGTCAAGGGAAGAGGAGTTGATGAATAGAGAGAGGAAGATTGAGTAAATGTAGTAATAATATTCAATGTATATATGTGAAAATGGAATTAGGTAAATTCAGGGGCTGGGTAGGGTTCGGAGAGATGGGGGTGAATAAGAGAAGGGGTGATATTGATCAGGATGCTTTGTACTGATAAACTGATATGTTGAATTGAAACCCCTTTATACACACCCATACATACCCATACATATAAAACTATTTACAAATTAAAAACAAACACTGAGATAAAAAAGTACAGTTTATACATTCAAAGGAGTATTATTCAGCCTTGAAAAACTTAGAACATTCTGATTGATAGAGACAAAGTAGAATGGTGACTACCAAGAGCTTAGCAAAGGAGAGAACACAAAGTTACTGTTTAGTAGCTAGAGTTTACAGGATCAAAAGAATTTTGGAGAAAAAAAAGAACTTTGGAGATTGCATGTACAGTAGGGGAAATGTGCTTGCCTATTGACCTTTACAATAAAAATGGTTAACTTTTAGATGGCAGGTTTTATGTTGCCATGATTCAAAAATCTAAAATATTACTGGTCACTGGTGGCTCACACCTGTAATCCTAGCTACTCAGGAGGCTGAGATCTGAGGATCATAGTTCAAAGCAGCCTGGGTAAGAAAGTCTGAGACTCTTATCTCCAATTAATCCCCCCAAAAGCCTAAAAACAGAAGCTTGTGGCTCAAGTGGTAGAGCAGTAGCCTTGAACACAAAAGCTCAGGGATGGCTCCCAGACCTCGAATTCAAGCCCCAGGACCATCCCTTGCACACCCATCCCCTAAATCCCCCTCCACACAAAGCTAAAATGACTGAAACAGTTTTTTAAGAATGCTGATTAGATTGATTTCATCCTCTCATTAAGGAATCCCCTGGCTGCTGCCCATTGCCTAACATGCTCAAGGACTTAGGAACTCTGCTCTTCCAGGCCTTTCCCTCAGTTCAAGCAAGGCCACGTTATCTGATGGTTCTCTGCTTTCCTTCTTTAATCTGAAAATAAGAAACAATTTCCCGTCCCTGATACTTTAATTGGATTATTGCATATTGCTATTTTGTCAAAATGGTAGGTTCCTGGCCATTTTGATAACCTCCTTCTATGCTCTTCCCTAATCCAAGCTTTGCAAGTGAATGATGCCTTAGTGCCTGTGACATGCTCTGAGCACCTTAGACTTAAATGAAGCTAAAAGTGAAGAATCCTTTTGACCATTAAGTATTGCCTTGCAGCAGGCCTTCTAATGATATGTGTGATGACCACTTAGATCCATGCGGGGGTGCAGAAAGGCAAGATCTCAGCTGGCCAAATTGTGATACCAGTCCTGCCCCCTGGCCCTCTGTAGAAGCCCCAATGACTGAGCTTCTCCTCCACCCCAGTGTGAGGTGAGAAAGATGCGACAGAGATGGAGAAGACGCACATACACAAAGGGATGCTGTTTGTCTCTCCATGTTGGTGCTAAGTCTCTTACAGCATTCTTCCCTAAACTGGTGAGCTCACTAGTACATTCCTTCCTGCAGGGCTAATCCTGCAGGTAATACACCAAAAAAAACAAAACAGGCAAAAACAACCTGCTTCGTTTCAACATAGTGTGTTTCCTAGTCCAGCTCATTTCCTCTTTGACTAGAGTGGTAAGGAGTTGTTAGCGGGCCTCCCTTCTTCCCCCAGCCAGCCCTAATTGAGAAATCCAGGTTACACATCCACCAGCCTTCCTTCCAGGCTGGGAAGGAGAATCATGAAGAAGAGTAGTCTCCTCTCTTCCCTGGGCCCAGATTGGCCATTGCAGGATTTTAAGCCTGATTCCTATTCTCTCTTTGCCTACCAAGTCTCAAGTCCACTGCCAGGCTTCCCATGCCCATTGTGATCTGGATCTACCTGTTCATCTAGTGTGCTTCTTGCCACCTCCTACGATAGGCTGTGCCCACCCCTGCCTCAGTCCTTCGCCCGGGGACCCTCTGAGCAAACCTTATGCCTCTTCTGCAAGGGTTGACAGAAGTCCAGCCCTCCACCAACCCAAATCCCTCTTTTCCTCTTCTAAATTCCTATGGCATTTATAGTTAGCTACCTTGTAATTTACCAAACCACTTAATCACATGCTATCAGGCGTTCTCAGTGATTAGTTCTTGCAATTGAATCTGGCCTTCTGAGTCAAACCCATAGGGCAAAACCCTGACACTACATTGTTATTATACTATGGAACATATAGTAATATTATTATTACTATGTTTTTGCTGGTCCTAAGACTTGAACTCAGGGCCTGGGCACTCTTTGTATGCAAGGCTAGACTCTATCATTGAGCCACAGCAACACTTCCAGCTTTTTCTGAGTAGTTTATTGGAAAAGTCTCACCGACCTCATCTGCCCAGTCTGGCTTTGAACCACAATGCTCAGATCTCAGACTCCTAAGTAGCTAGGATTATACATGTAAGCCACTGGCACCTGGTTAGTAATATTATTTATTATCACTTATTAAGCACTTAGTGCATACAACACATGGTACTTTTTAATGTCCCCAGTACATTTAATGAGAGAGTACCATTTTATATCTAAGTTTCAGATGAGGAAACCAAAGCCCAGAGAGAGTAATACAGACATAACATTAATAAGGGTTGAGATGATTCAAGACATTAATCAAAGTTTTTTTACATATATAAGAAAAAGGAAGCCAGCACCAGCAGCTTACATCTGTAATCCTTGCTCTCAAGAGCCTGAGGATCATGGTTCAAAGCCAACCTGAGCACGAATGTCCATAAAACTCATTTCTACTTAACCAGTAAAAATCTAGAAGCAGAGGTGTGGATCAAGTAGTAGAGTGCCAGCTTGAGCAAAAAGGCCAAAGAACAGTGCCCAGGCCTGAATTCAAGCCCCACTATCAGCTCATACTCACATGCACACACACACACACACACACACACACACACACACACACACACACACACACACACACACTCACACACACAAAATAGGAAGAAAAATAATTTCCTGGTAACATTCCTTTGTAAGGCATCAGAACTACTCTTAATGTTTTTAAAAAAAGTGTAATGAAAAGAGCCTGGCACACAGTAGGTTCTCAGCAAACTATTTTCTGAATGAACGGATGAAGTATAATCAGCAAACGTCCTCAGTGTAGACACCACCTGTAAGGAATGATTCATACAACCAGAAAGAATAATGTAAATGACACTTTAGTTTGCTTGATGAAACCCCACATGCTGCAGCTGCAGTCTGCTTTCTGTATCTGCAGATTCCACCAGCCATGGATCATAAATACCCCCCCATGCTGTGTTGTTGCAATATGAACTATACAGTTAGGCTATCATAACTGCGCCTCTACTGAATACCTACAGACTTAACAGATTCACAGGATTGGCAACTGATGGGAAGTTCTAGTTCAGAAGGTAGATTCCTGGCTGAGAACTCACTGAGAATCATACAAGTTAATTATTCTTCCTCATATTAGTAAATCTAGTGCATGAATGTAATAGAATCTTCTATGGCCATTAAAAAAGGATGCTACATCTGGCAGTATCCCCACACCCACCCAATGATCTAGCAATTCCATGCCTCTCTCTCACCATCTGGAATGTGTGTATGAACTCTCAAAAAATGTACAACAATGTTCACAGCAGCTCCATTCATGCCCCCAAACTGAGAAATGCACATAATGTCCATGAATAGTAGACCAGGTAAGCAAAATGCAATTCCAATCATCCAGCAGACACAGCCACAGGCAATGGAGTATTATTCAGTCATAAAGAGGAAGGAAATTACATCATTTGCAGAAAAATGGATAGAACTAGAGATATCATGTTAAGCAAAATAAGCCAGAAAGACAAATACCCTATGTTTTCTCTCAAAAGCAGAATTTAGATGTACAAACAGACATGAGTGGAAAAGGACTATGGGAGGAGGGAGACCAGACAGGGTGACGTGGGTAGTTGAGTATTCTAAGTACATTGAATATGTCTATAAAAATGTTACAATGGACAAGTTGAAAAAAGAATTTAATATGTTAAAGGAGACCCATCATTTTGTAAAATAAAAAAAGGGAAAAAAGTAAAAAAGAGAGAAGGAAAGTAACATTTTAGGAAGTGGAGCTGGCTCAAGCAGTAGAGCACTCACCTTGAGTTGAAGAGCGCAGGGACAGAGCCCAAGCCCAGAGTTCAAGCCTCACGACCGACAATAAATAAATTAACTAACATTCTAGTAAATGTAAACAATGTGAGTAGCTAAAAAGAAAAAAGAAATAGGTACAAGCTTGGACAAAATTTATACACAGTTTTATGGGTGACTCTCACACACTGAGAATGTTCACTGAAAGAAGAAATGAGGTTGGGTGCCAGTGGCTCAGGCCTGTATTCCGAGACACTCAGGGGCCTGAGTTCTGAGGATAGTGATTTGAAGCCAGCACAGGCAGGAAAGTCTGTGAGATTTTTATTTGCAATTAACCACCCAAAAGCCTGAACTAGAGCTGTGACTCAAGTGAGAGAACGCTAACCTTGAGGAAAAAAAGCTCAGGAACAGCACCCAGGCCCCGAGTTCCAGCGCAGGAGAGGCACCAAAAATACATTAAATAAATAAACAAAGTCATTTACGTTTTCTTTTTCTTTCTTGCACGCAGCCTTGGAAAGTGAACCCCACCAGCTCCTTCAGTACCCTCCCTAACACGTTCTGTCCTCCTTTTCTACCTACTAATTCTTTTAATAGGGATACATTACTTTCATCTAAATCAAAGCTCAAGCTTAAAATGTAAATAACCTGGATGCATTAATGCATATCATTACCATTCACAATAACGTGTGGAATACAGTTTTTAAAGAGGAGGACATGGGTGGGGAAAGGGATACAGGTCTTGCGCACAAGCGGGTAACTCATCCATGGTCCTCCTTCTTCTCCATTGCTCCTAGCCCCCAGGCCTGCTCTCATGATCCAAACCACCCAGAAAGCAGAAAGTAACCATGTCTTCCTTGACCAGCTTTATATCTATTCCAGACTCAGGATTACAATCATTTGGGAGAGGGTCAAACAAGTCAGAACCCCAGATGGCAGAAGACCTGCTTTAGCTTAAGACTCTTAACTCTTTCCTCAGGGCAGGAAAGGTTGGAGACAGTGAAGGATGAGGCTATCCAGGCTCAGGACTCAACCTCAATCCAA
The DNA here is from genome assembly GCF_000151885.1 of Dipodomys ordii. Classification (NCBI taxonomy): domain Eukaryota; kingdom Metazoa; phylum Chordata; class Mammalia; order Rodentia; family Heteromyidae; genus Dipodomys; species Dipodomys ordii. The sequence goes on from NW_012267299.1 coordinate 488,857, forward strand.
AGCCTAGTTATGGCTTTAATTTCTGTAAATCAAAGCCTTTAGTTTTTCTCCATTTGCTTAGCTGGACATGTTTCCCAGGGTGCATAAAATTTTTTTTTAAAAAAAGCAACCAAAGTAGATTGTGGGATATTGTGGCTATCACCAAAACCATTGGCAGGCAGGCAGGCAGGCAATGCTGCTTTACTAAACTTTATTTCCTAAGCCTTTTACTCACTACTGACTTGACACTATCATCCCATCCTCAGCAAACATTTGACTAATTATCATCACACACGATGGGCCTAGTGCCAGCTGCTTTTTATTTTAACTTCAGATTCTTCAGGGTGTTTGTTTTTTCTTTTTCTTGGGGGGTGGGGAGCAGGATGGAGGAATGTGTCTGCTTTTGCTGTTACACAGAACTGATCAGATTTCCTTTTATAATCACAATGAAACATCCAGACCAGATCACACGAGACTTTCTCATTCAGAGTATCTGGATGCGCGTTGACTTGGTCCATCTCAACAGACCCTCTAACTCTGAAGGAGAAATGCTGATTGGTGAGGCTGAGCAAGTCACCCTTGGATCACAATGAGCAGAGGGACTCAAGGTGTCCAATGCTCCATGTTCTTTATCTGGGAACTGTGAGGTTAAGCCCCAGAATACTTAATGTAGCCCCTCTGATCAGATAAGCCCCTATCTCAACATCTGCATTGTATCTGGCATTACAGTCAGTGGTCAGTGAATTTCTGTAGATAATGGATATCACCTTTTGCTACCAACCTCTATAGTGGCTGGGGTAGTGGTGGTGGAGGGGCAAACTTCTTAATTCTCTATCCAAAGCAGGACCATCAAGCATTAAAACTCAGACCCACTGTAGATCTAGAAGGCCAGAGCACTGAAGCAGTCCTTGGAGGCCTTGAGACTTAGGCGTGGCAGGGCACAGGCAACCCTCTGTTCCTGTTGCATGTCATCTCAGGGTTCCTGATGAAGTCTATGGTGGGTCTGTACCCACAAGGACCCAAGGAGCTCAGACCCACAGGCTCAAGGCATAAAGCTATATTATTGGGAATCTGAGAAATGAAAATGACCAAAAATATACAGGGGGCTTGGAAGAAGCTTCAAAAGCATAATGAAACATAATGAAGACAGATGTCTATGAAACTAAATCTTGGTAGTCACCTCTTCTAGAATTCCAAGGGCATATTCATCAGATATCCAAAAACTGTTAGAAATGGAGCTCTACCTTACCATTCAGTGTTCTGCCAATGAAAGGAGCAGCCAATGCCACCCCAATTCCTGACTATGTGGATTTTCTTGGAATAACTAGTTTTCTTTAAATGCATAAGTACTCTAAGGGGACTAATGCCATGAATTAGTCTGATCTTAGATTTACTTTAATAAGAATCTGACAACTATACTTTTAAATTGGACTCGCCCCCCCCACACACTACTTGATAGGCAGGTGCTCTACTACTTAAACTATGCCTTCAGCACTTTTTATTCTGGCTATTTATTTATTTTCCAATCCTGGGGTTTGAACTCAGGGTCTGGGTGTTGTCTGAGCTTTTTGTGCTCAAGGCTAGCGCTCTACCACTTCAGCCACAGCTCCACTTCTGGCCTTTTCTGAATAGTTTGAACTGCAGTCTTCAGATCTCAGCCTCCTGATTAGCTAGATTACAGGGCAGAGATTTAGAATAAATAAATAAAAATTTGAAAAAAGTACAAAAAGAAATGGTTAAGCAAATAAAAAGAATACAACAGCCAATATTAGTATTTAAGTAACAAAGTTACTTTAAGGCTTAGTTGGTTTTATTGGGGGGAGTTCTCTTTTTAACTCTTCTTGGTGGGAGAGTTAGAAGACCAGTAAAGGATACGTTAACTCAAAAAACCAGAGCTTGCTTTGTATGTGCTAGGATCTAACAGTTAATAAATAGTTGAGAATGTTTTTTTTTTTTTAAAGGAAAGGCAAACATCCAAAGATTCTTAAACACATTTACATAACAAGTTACTGTGAGAATCAAGGCCTGCCTGGCCTCTCTAGGCTGGGCAGTGAGCAGGTAGGTGGCCAGCCAGGGAAAAAAGAACCTGGCCAGCAGCGATCTCCAGGATGGAGAAGGCAAACAGGAAGAGTCAGAGGGCAGAAGCAGAGCTGGGAAAGAAAGGGCAGGCCTTTTTCATTTTCCCTAGAATTCAGAAGAACTCCTAACAGTGAGGTCTCTAGCAAAGGAATTGGAAGGCTAAGGGGCAAGATGAGAAAATGAGAGCCTCTGTTCTACTGTGTTGTATCTTTTGAGTGTTGGCCTTTATAGGAATATATATATATATATATATGTATAAAATATGGAGTGTGTGTGTAAAGTTTTGAAATGTTGGGCCTTGGCTCCTGGTTGAGATAAAGACACCTTGTCTTCACTCATGTGAAACATGCCCAGCCTGGGAAAAGTTAGAAATCTCCAAGCTGAGCCCCTTTCTCCCTTCATTACTATCACCAAGTTTAGTTTTGTCTGAGATTCCTAGGACTCAAGACCCTTGGGTTCCGTCTACAGGTGGCTGGTAATCTGGCCAACCAGGCAAGGGAAGGAAGGGAAGGTGGATAGGCAGGAGTGGAAACTAGGCAATAAAGTTCCTGTCACTTTCCACTTCAGACCCACCACAGAAGTGACAGTACCAGGTCACCATCATTCCTGCTGGCTCAGGCCAAACCAACACAGAGACAGGGGTGGTATTGGAAGGCTGCACCTCTGTGAATTCAACCTCAGCTGACCCAGGTCTTCTTGGAGCTTTCAGGAAAGCCACAGAGCCTCCAGATGGGGCTGGGGGCCAACCCAGGCTTGGGATAAATTGGCCAGCATGCCTCTCCCCCACCTTTTCTCCCATCTTTCTGGCAGATTCCTCGACATCCTCTTCCTTTTTTTTTTTTTTTTAAATCCTGGACCATCCTCAGTCTCTGGCAGCAAACAAATAGACAGGGGGCGGGATAAAGGAGGAGAGAGAGAGACAGGAGAGACCTTTGGTTTGTTGGGACCAACTCGGGCGCGGCCCGGGAAGCCAGGTGGGGAAGGACCGAGGCTGCTATGCCCCGCGGGCCCCAGGCGCGCGCTCTGCGGCCTCGGGCTCTGCGGGAAGCACGCGTGGAAGCCGGTCTGAGCGTTCGCTGGTTGCTTCCACCAGTGGGTACGAACCCGGACTGTCTTAAATGCATTTTTTCCCTCCCTTATAGTCTGTTAAATTGACTAATAAACTCAACACAGCGTTCTCTGTGCGGCTTCAAAAAACTCAGTAATTTCGTTAGAAAACGTTGAAATCCAACCCCAAAGTATTCAGCCCCAATGTTTAGTTAAAGTAACCCCGTGGGTTAATAAACTAAACAAAGGCAACCCATGCAAAACTGGAGCAATGAAAACCAGGCTAAATAAACGAAGGGAAGTTTATAAGAACCCTTTCGGCGGGGGCGGGGGGGATAAAAAAAAAAGAGCAAAGGCACCGGGCGCGGAGGTTTAATGTGGACCATGTGAGCGGGGCTCAGCTTACAGGTACGCGGGCTGCCGGCGCGGAGGAGCGCTGTCAAGCGGCCTCGCCCAGTGCGGGTGGCTTTGCGTCGCCGGGGAAACCTTACCCGGGCGCGGTGAGCAGCCTGGCGGCGCGGGCTCCGCTGGTTACGATCTCCCTGCCGGCCCCTGGCGCTCCGCGGGCCCAGCCAGACGGCACAGCCGTGCGCTCCGGCCACAGCCGTGCGCCCCGGGCGCAGCGCGCGCACGAGCCCGGGCACTGCGAGCCGCCTCGCGGTGGCGCTCTTCCCATCCCGGGATCACTGGCTTATAAATTAATTGCCCTATCAGAGGGACTCTGTGCGATGTCACCGAGGCTGCAGCAGGACGTCCCGCGGGCACCAGAGACGTTGCCACTCCTAAAGACCTTGAAGAAGGTCTGATGAAAAGGAGGGCAGGCGGCGGGACGCACAGTTGCTACAATTAGTTTCTTGCGCCTTTAGGGTCCCGAGTGGGTGGGGGGTGGGAGGGAGGGGAAAGCCGGGGAGGTAGAAAAGAGAGACAGCTGGAAACGGCTAGGTCCCGAAATCAGGGAGTCATTGTGACTCTCGTTTGGGGATTGAAGTTGTAAAACAACCCACCTTTTGGTTCATCTTGCCCTCACCGCAAATCCAGCTTGAAAGGAAAAAGAAGGGAGAGAAAGGAAAAGAAGCTTTATTTTTCGGACCAGGCTAACTTTCTTCTCCTGGGCTTCCTCCTTGGCCCCTAGAATTCCGAAGAGGGGCGGCTCCAGCCATCACAGCCGATTCTGGGCGCTGCTCTTGGAGATCCGAGGCCGTGCACGTTCTCAGTTTAAACCTTCAGGCGGTGGAGGGACAATGGTGGCACCGCACACGGGGGGGGGGGGGGGGGGGGGGAGGTGCGTTGGGTTCCCGCCTCTGCTTTTCACCACGTGGTGAATCCTCCAGTCTCCAACCTCCTTCCACTAAAGGGGCGACCTGCGAAGAGCGGGACACGCGGGCGATGGTTCGAAAGGAGGTGTGAGTTTTAATTTTAAAAGAGCATAATTGGAAGAAGGTAATCCCCCCCCCACACACACTCACCCCCCAGCCCTTGGCCCAGGGGGTGGGGAGAGGAAGAGAAGAAAAAGAAAAATCAGGCGAAACACCACACATTTATCTATCGACCGCTTAGACAAGACAAAGAGGTTTTAACAACAGTTTGAAAAGAGCGGCCTGTGAATGGTTACTATTCAATTTGTATTTTATTCCCCGCTGGTCATGGAATTGAGATCAGAAGAAAAAGTGAAAACACATGGCTGGGGTCAGGAGATCAGAGAACCACCACATACAGCAAAGGGAAGGCAAAGCAATGGGAACTCGTGTGAAGAAATGGATTATATAAACAGAGCTTACCATCGCCTGCACCCCATTATCCTATAATTTACCCTGCATGGGAGCATAGAAATATATTAAACTAGTGATAGGTTTTACCATTTCTTTACAACCCAGCCTCGTGCCAATCAAGCCTACTATATACTTTGAGACATGTTTAGAATTCTCGAACTAATGTGTTTATTTTAAATATCACAGGGAAATTATTACATCACCAGAAAATAATGCCAGAGCGGGGGTCTGCCGCCCTTTTGAAGTCTTCCTGCAAGGAAACATGATTTTAATTACATAATCACTTTGAAACTATAATTATACAATAAACGACGAGGATTAAGCGGGAAGTATAGAGTACATTAAAAATTGCTTAGGTCTTGAGAAAACAAACTGAACATGCAGGAGGAAAAGAAAGAGATGAAATCCGAGGAACTTGGGGGTGGGGTGGGGGGAGCGTCGGTAAATCCTAAGATTGCCTTCCCCGGAGCGGCGGCGGGATGGAGCCTGAGGCTCTGCTGGGCCACGGAAGGGCGAGAGGTGGCCCGAGTGGTCGTGTAGCTCAGTGAAAGCCGGTCAATCTGAGACCGAATCAAAGAGCAGCTCGGAGGAGGGCTCCGGGTGCATTTGTTAACCTTTCTCACACCCAAACAAAGTCGTTTTGGAGTTTGCAGAATTCATTCATATTGAAAATCGACGCGCATGGAAATGCCGTCGGGAGATTGGGCGCTGCCTAAGGCTTTTGTTTGTTTTTCCCTTCCAGAAGGAAAGCCCTCAACACACAGGGCGAACGGGTGGCGGGTACCCCGATGCCCGCCATGAGTTTATAAACAACCACCCCTGCGCGGCTCAGTTAACTCGGCGGGCTCCTAGGGCGTGCTAACTGTAGACACGCAGGCTTGGCCTCTTCGCTCCAGCTTTTGTGTCCTGGGCTTCTTTTCTGAAAGCTGTCCCGCCAACTTACACTGGTTTCTGGGTTCACATTTCGAGCCAGGCCCAGGGAAGGCCTAAGGGATTTTCCTGTGAAAGGTAGCAACTCGATTGTGGGTAGACACTCGACTGTGTCCCTTTCTGTTTAGTTTCGTGAGTGAATCAGAATGTACACAGAACCAGAAGCCAACCCCCGGCTGGCCCTTCTTGCCTTTGGGTTCTGGTAGGAGATAACGCACTGAAGCCCCTTCCCCAAAACCTGGGAAAGCCCCCGAGGACAAATATTCCCCCAGTCGGAGGCCGGGGACTATGGTTTGTCCGGAAGCACCAGTTGTACCTGAGGGCTTTGCCAGGACACAGTGCAATAGAGAAAGGAGGGGGATACAGTCCCCAGGCTCAGGCATTCATCTTTAAATGGAGAGTTTTTCTGAGATTGCTGTCACTGCCTACTCGACCCCCCTCCCCAACCCATACCCTCGGAAGGTCTTTAATATTTCAAGGCAGGTGCCCTAGGTAAGGGTGGTTTGAAATGGGAGTGACTGGTCTAGCCACACTTTATGCATGCATGAAGGGTTAAACACCACCACCCTGACCACAGCAAAGAAGCACACTCCGTGCAAGAGGACATGATTTTTGTTCAAGCAGAAAATTATGATTGCAGAGACAGTGATGTTTAAATTCAAACGCATTCTGGTAGATGTTTCCCCAGGGACTCCAATGTGAGGTATTGGGAGACAGGAGAGAAAGTGACAATAGGCATCTTTTCTGGCCTTTACTTGGGCCCGGGTCCCTCCTAACGTTGCCCAGTCTCCCACAGTATGAGGCAAAAGGTGGCCTTTAGCTCTGAACCATTAATATTGAGACACATGAGCATCACATTAGTCTGCAATGGACCATCAACGACCAAAAGTGAAATAAAACAGTTCATCCAAAGAGTCCTACTGGGAATGTGTTTATTTTGTGCTTTTCTAAGCCCAGGATGCAATTTACTCACTGTGCCCTCCTGCAAACAAAAGACCCTCAAGACCCTTTCAAAACCCCAAGGAAATTACCACTGGGCACCAACTGAGGAGTCATTTTGAGTAGGAAGAACTAGTGCCTAGTACGTTTAGCTCTTCCCTCGAATAACTCCAAGGCTCTGATTCCTCCAGAGCAACAGCAACATCAATAAACAGTAGTTGTGCTCCTCTTGCATAATAATGGCAAGCTTACCTGTGTCCCTTAGTTCCCCCGCAACAACTGCAGGGAAAATTTGGAAACACTTTATTAATAGCATCAAGCATGTCCACCCTGTTTATTACATGCTCTGGAACGGAGGTGTTTTACATTCAACTATTCCCCTCTGCTTTGCCTGTGGGTAGGAATATTTTGATCACCATATCCACGAGCAATTGAAGCACCCAGAGATGACCTAATCTGTACCAGGTAACATGGCAATAAAGGTCCATAATGGATTTGCGATCTTTATACTATCTACAGGGAGTGCAAAATCGGAGAGACTGAGGTTTATCTGAAGCTCCAGTGTGCCGAGGTGTCAGACAGGAACCTAGGATCCGTGTCATCATGACTTCACCTGCTGAGCCACCCGCAAGGCACAGAGACTATCCCGCGGTGCTACAGGGGCAAAGAACTCCAAGCTCGGACTGCATGCTCTGCCTGAGAGCCAGGGCACTTGGTGAGTGGCCTGGTCAGCCCCGAGCTATTTCCTCTGCGTGGCAGCATCAAAGGAAACGTCAAGGAGGTGTCAGTCTTCTTGGGATCGCCTCATGACTCTCTGTACCTGCGAGGAGACGCAGGAGCTCGGGGATCTAAACTGCCAGATTGAGAGAGGACTGGAGAGGAGGCCTGGCCTGGCGGTGGGAGGCTGGGGGCGCAGCTGCCTCCACGGGCCGGTGATCGCTCTTTTCCTCCCAGACTAAGAGCTGGCGACCCCGGCTTTGCAGACTACGCAGTGCGCCTCCGGTGGTAGAGCCCCGCATTGCAGGGAGGCGAGTGACAACATGCCACTGTAGTCCATGCCTGGGTATCAAGCTTCAGTGTGCGATTTCTCTGTACCACAAGCTCTCAGTCACAGCAGAGCTTTGTGATGGACAAGATGGAGAAGGGTCCCAGAAATTGGCCAGGAGGAGCCATTTTTGGAGGTTGGCTCTTCGGTAGGTGGGTAAGATCAGGGGAGACTATGGCTGCCACTATCTGGATCTCCTGCATCTCCGGAAGGCCGCATCAGTAGAGGTCTGCTCCCACTTACGGGCACCGCTTATGGACTGGGCCAGCTCTGTCTCGTTTTCTCTTTCTAGCTATTAATGGGCAGCGCAGTGGTGCTCATCCTTATTAGAGAGACACCATCCAGCTATCTTAGCACAGTGCCCAGCAACTCTTCAGCAATAGTAATGCCAGTTCCCTATCACGGGAGGAAGGTAGCAACAGGGCACCACATTTGGTAGACCCTGCCATTATGTGCCCCAGTCTATTGGAATGTATCTGGTGTCAGTCACCAGACAGTAAATCCCTTCCAGTCTCCCTCCTGATCTCTCAGAACCCACGGTTGTGAGAAAACTCAGCGTAGGATCTCTGGGCAGCAGCAGAGAGCAAAAAAGGTGATGGAGAGAAAATCCTTCCAGAAAAATATAAAAGACAGAAGTCCTCTTTGGAGGGCTGTCCAGTTCTGGTGCGAGGGGGCATTACCATTACTGCACTCCAGACAAGTCCATGGTGGATGGCTTTGGAAATTGTCCCAATCCTCACAATTTACCTAGTGACATTTTGGTGAGGATCGTTTCCTAGGTTGGGACTTAGTGAAGATCTGTATTTGGTCCAAGGTTAGCCCAGAGGTAAGTCAAAGTTAGCCTAATGTGAGAGAGCAGGTATTTATTTAGCCTCTTTAGGCTGAGACCTTATAGCTGTCACCCCCTAGATTTCATCCTACTGGGAAACACCCTGGGGACATAGCAGGGGGAGGTAGGGAGGCCACCCAAAGTCTCAGCCTTGGGCAAAGAACCACCTACATTTAGGGTCATGAATACAGAGGAGTCAGAGTGGCTTTGGTTTCCTTGGGGAAGGTAAGTTGCTAGATGATCCTGTGGCCCCAGATAGTTCCCTAGGTCTATTGTTTGAAAATAGATATGTGGCCAGTCACATAGGTTCAGTGTCATCCCTTAGGATAGCTTGGAGTTGTGAAATGAGCACTAGACCAGGAATTGGGAAATTGAAAATCTGCTCAGCCAGGCCACTGGCTGGTGGTATGATCTTGTGTAGGTCCCTTAGCCTTTTCCATCTCGTGTAAAATAGTGATTGGATAGGATGATCTTTAAGGATGCTTCTGGTTGTATAGCTTATGATTATTTTGGTTCATGCTGTGAATATGTTAGATCCAAATTAGAAACACAAATGACAATGTTTCAGCATCTTTGTGGTCTCTGTTGGCTTTTCATACTTCCTCTAAAGCAGGAATTGTTCTGACCCCCCAGTAGTTTATGAGACTATCCTGATCGATGATTTAGCCCCTCTGTCCATGTCTCACAGGTCATTCTGTAATTAGAGAACTTTAGAATATTTGGAGAAGATAGAAGTGTTTGATGGAATATGGGAAGCAGTCCATGGTCTTGGAAATTCCCTAGCCCCATTCTCTTCTTAAAGATATGTCTGTGTTTGAAACGTGTGTGTGGTGGTAATTGTGGTAGGAATCCAGTCTTCTGAATCAGGCTTTCCTTACAGCCTCAGTATTTTTCCTCATCCTGATTCCCAGTGAGCCACAGATCCATTGCTAATGCCTCTGAAGCTTTGAAATCAGGCACTGGCAACTGATACCTGTGATCCTAACTACTTGGGAGGCTGAGATTTGAGGATCATGGTCCACAGCCAGCCTGGGCAGACAAATCTGAGAGCTTCTTATCTCAGCAATTAACCAGCAAAATGCTAGAAGTGGAGGTATATCTCCAATGATAAAGCACCAGCTTTGAGCAAAAAGAAAATGCTAAGCAAGAATGTGAGGCCCTGAGTTCAAGACCTAGTACCAGCATGAAGAAAAGTTGTCTTGAACATGTAAGGGCCAGCATCATAATTTATGGTCCTGAATGGGCTCCCAGCATAGGCATGTAAAATGGACAGGGGTTCCCATCTAGAGCAGTTCACCTCTCTGCATATGTGTGCCTATGCCTAATTGTCCTATTCTCTGACAATTCATGAGAATAACTTGGGCTATTAAAAATATGGATACCCCTGACTATACCTAACCTACTCAGTATCCAAGCTCAGCAACACCATGCACTACAGCATATCAGTTGTTTTCCCTTGTGAGCTGACTGAGAGCTGTAGCTGGCTGCCAAAGCCCAGCATCCCAAGAGAGTAACAATACTGTGTAATATTAACCTGGGGGAAATGATCAAAATACCAAATACAGTTTCTGCTGAATGTACGTAACTTTCAAACCATCAAGAGCTCAGGTAGAATGGCTACACACAGATGTTTTCTAAAAACTTCTATGATTCTATGCAGCTAGGGTTGTGAGAAATTCCTATAAGTGTACATAGAGAGGTCACGGAGAGGCTACTGGTCAGCCTGGAGCTCTCAGGACACAAATAGATTTGGAGACTCAGATCTGAGGCAGACACCATGTGGACTCACGTGACTGCCTAGGGAAAGAAAGAGTCAATGGTAGGTGAGACAGAACCCAGGAGTCTAATGTCCATGAGATAAACAGGAGGGACTGCAAAAGACTCAATCAGAGGAACTTGGGATGCAAAAGGAAGACCTGGGGGAATGGTCTCCTGGCAATCAGGAGAGAAAAGAATGTCTTGATGGCCAGCGGGGTCAACAGCACCAGCTCCACCGAGATACTGATTTAAGATTAGGACTAAGGGCCAGGCATGGTGTAACATGCCTATAATCCCAGCTACTTGGAATCCAGAGATAGGAGGATCACAGTTCTAGGCCAGCTGGGGCAAACAGTTATTGAGATCCAAACTCAACAAAGAAGATGGGCATACTGGCGCACACCTGTGATCCCAACTACTTTGGAGATAGATGTAGGATGATTGGCAAAAGCACAAGAACCTATCTAAAACTAAACTAAAAAAAAAAGAGCTGGAGGTATGGCCCACGTGGTATAAAAAACCAAACTTGGCTAACAAGCTAGAGGCTCCTCATTCCCCCCCACCCCCAATAGATTAGGACTGAAAGGTCTGCATTGGACTTGACATCTAAGACATGTTGTGTGGCCTCAGCAAGAGGAACGTGTTGGGATCAGGGGACCACAGTGGGTGAGAAGTGAATGGGGTGAGCCAAGGATGCAGTTAGGATTGGGAAACATCTCTGCTAAAGCTGCAAGCATCTCCTCACTGCCCCACAGGAAACAAAAGGATTCTGGCTGCGATTCATTTTATTTTTAAAAATGAGCAATGCTTCATGAATTTTCCTGTCATCCTTTGCACACAGGCCACGATAGCCTTCTCTGTACCCTTCCAATTTCAGTCTATGTGCTGCCAAAGCGAACACTGGGTGTTATTTTTGATGCCCGGATTGAAATGGGGCTCCCACCCACATCCACACACATCCACACAACATTATATGCTGGAGGAAAGCCCAATCCAAAGTCAGAGCTAGAATAGGAAATCTATTTAAAACCTGCTTAAGTATTCTCTGAAACAGTGTCGAACTCAGGGTAAGACAGTCACTGCAGCCAGGTGGCAAACTAAGCAAAACCAGTCGTGGCCCCTGGCCACCAGACTCAGTGTTGAAGCTGCCAGGCCTTCAAGGCCTGACTTTGTCGCCTAACAGGAAGGAAACCCATGGAGCAAAACAATCTATACTCCTCCCCTAGGATGGTTGACCACTATAAGGAAAAACTCAGAGAGCCTACAATGAGAGAAAACCCACAAAACACCAAAAAAGAAACAGAAGAAACCCTTTGGGAACAGCCCAACACTTAAAACTTGACCAAGATCCTTGCCACTCTAGGAGACTTTGTGTCATATCTCACCCCCTCCCCATATCCCCCCTCCCACCCCAACTTCTCTGCCATGGGTAGTCTGTCTCTTTGTCTCCTCTCCCTCCTCCAGGAGCTGCCAACTTCTTTTCCTCCAACTTGAGCCTGCTGAGGGTCTTGTACACCAGAGGGGCTGCTGGGTAAGCCTGCAGGCTGCTAGACTCAGCTTTCAGCAACTGAGTGGGTGGAAGAATCTGGACAAACTCCCCCTGGGTTGCCACTTGGCCTTTAAGAACAGAGTGGGCTGCATAGCAGTTCCCTCTGGCTGGGTGGGGTGACTAGAAGTGGACACAAGAGGGCGCTCTCTGTAATGACCTAGGTGAGAGTTATAGGGCATGTTAGTAACATTGAGTCTAAGATTGGGGCACTTCTCTGTGTGCTGAGGGGGGCGGGGGACAAGGTTGCCACTGTTGTGTTTTTAAGGCAATGCCAAGTATGCTTGGTGGCTCTCTGTTGCCAGGTTCTAAAATACCACCCTGCTATTTCTCTCTCTCTAGGCGATGGCCTGCAATTTTCCTCTTGCCCTGCGGCCACCACCATGCAATTTGCATTTCACTAATTTCCTGGCTGAATCTTAATCCTGTCTGGTTACTGTTCTGAGGGCCTAGAGAGCAATAGTGAACTGTTGCCATCCTGCCCAGCAGTGTGCAGTATGGAATTTAGGAGCAGCATCTGATTAGCTTTAAAGAACTATGTAGAGCTGAGTGTGGTGGCTCATGCCTGCAATCCTAGCTACTCAGGAGGTGGACACAGGGAGGCGTATGATTGAAAGCCAGCCTAGGCAAAAAGTTCTCACGAGACACCATCCCAACTAATAAAAAGCTGGGCATGGTGGTACGCGCTCATCATCCCAGCTAAACAGGAAAGATAAATAAGAGTGTATCAGCCAGCCTGAGAGCAAAAGCAATAAACCTATTTCAAAAATAATTTTAACAATTTAAATGGCTGGAGATGTGGCTCAAGTAGTAAGAGCACCTACCTAGCAAGCACAAGGCCCTGAATTCAAACCACAGTACTACCCCCCCCCCACACACAAACCCTCTAATAAATGACAAACAAACATAGAGGGTCAGAGGCTCAGGTAATACCAGATCAGCATAGTTCAGGTTCCCCCAAACCTACAGCACCACGAGTTGAACTGAGGTAGCTTTGTAATATGTAACATATGACATTTGCTTACGCTGGAGGGGGTGCTGCTTGGCAGAATTGCATGATTGACGCTCTTGCTCTCCAATTTTCTGCTCACTGAAGCATTAAAGCGGCAATCCCAAAGTCACTCTAAAGCTCAACAGCCTGAGCACAGAGCACTTAATAAGCATCTACAAATAAAAAGCTTTTATTAGGCCATCCTGCTTTCTCAATTTGCCTCAGATCTCAGGCGGTCTTCCACAGGGCCTCGTCAAAAATGTAACCGTAAGGGATCACCGAGTGCTTCTGCAGGTGGCAATTAAAACAGCTGAGCTCTTCCCCCTCCGTAATGAAGGGTTACGAAGAGTATATATAAGGATCGAGTAAACACCTCAGATTCTTTATTTATGCTTCCTCGTTCTTAAGACAGAGCGTCTTAGGGGGAAAAATCACTTGGGTTTCATGTCAGAAGAGCTAGGTTCTGGTACATATTAGCTGTGTGACCTCAGATGACTTATTTAGTCTCTCTGAGCCTTGGTTTTAATTGAGCAAATGAGAGGGTTGAACTAGATAATTGTCAATGGTTGTCTGATGCTTTAGGAATACACAGCATTGTTGCATACCTAAATGTATGCTATATAGCTGGCTGTCATTGGCTCAAAGGAGAGCAAGCAGACCTCCTTGTTTGGACCTATGCTCAGAGCCACTCAGGACAACAGATCTAGAAGGGATGGCAGAGGCAGAGCCTGATCAAACTGGTGTTAGAGTGCAAGCAAGTTCATGGTTCCCGATTCATCTCAGCCTCTGCTGGCTATGGCCTGTGTACTCTTGTTCTTTAGAACCTTTGACTGAATCATGACTTTAATCCTAGCTATTCAAGAGGCTGAGATCTGAGGATCATAGTTAGAAGCCACAGCCAGAGCAGGAAAGTCTGGGAGACTCTTATATCTAATTAGCCACCCAAAAGCCAGAAGAAGAATTATGGCTCAAGTAGTAGAGGGCCAGCCTTGAGCAAAAAAGCTAAGGGGCAGCATCTAGGCTCTGAGTTTAAGCCTAGTACTCGAATACAAAAGGAAAACAAAAACAAATTTAAAAAACCCTTTACCTTTGTGCTTTTCATCCTCTTAAGGCATTTTTATTAAGGAAACAGGTAATTAAGTAGCCCATGTCCCCAGTGTGGAAGTTTACCTGCAGGCACTAAAATCTCTAGAACCTGGGCTCTGTCCTGAATGTGGATTGTGTGTCTTTGGTTCCAGTTAAGCTGAAATGCCTCCCTTGACTTCCTGGTCCTGCCTACCCTGTTGTTATTTTATTTTCTTATAATACTATGGTTTTAACCCAAAGCTAGGAATGTGCTCACCACTTGAGCCATGCCCCTTCCTCTGCCTCAATTATTTTAAAAAGAGGCTCTTGTGTCTTCTGTCTGTCCTGTATTGCACTCTCGTATCTGGGCCTCCCCGGTAGCTTAGAAGACAGGCAGGTACCACCATGCCCAGATGACTGACTGAGATGTGAAATCCTGGCATTGCAATCCTGATCTTACCTTGTCTCCCTTATCTTTTTTTTTTCATTTCCTTTTTTACTGGTCCTGGGACTTGAACTCAGGGCCTGGGGGCTGTCCCTGAGCTCTTGTGTACAAGGCTAGCACTCTACCATTTGAGCCACAGCTCCACTTCTGTTTTTGTTTGTTTGGTAATTAATTGGGGATAAGAGTCTCTCAGGCTTTTTTTTTTGGGGGGGGGGAGGTCCGGCCTGAACTCTGGGCCTGGGAGTTGTCCCTCAGCTCTTCAGCTCAAGGCTAGCCCTCTACTACTTGAGCCAAAGCGCCACTTCTGGCTTTTTTCGTTTTTGCTTATGTGGTGCTGAGGAATCGAACCCAGGGCCTCAGGCATGCAAGGCAAGCACTCGACCACCGAGCCACCGAGCCACCTTCCCAGCCCCTCTCTTCAGGCTAGCTGTGAACCATGATCCTCAGATCTCAGCCTCCTGAGAAGCTAGGATTACAGATGTGAGCCACCGGTACCTGTCCTCTCCCTTGCCATCGAAGCCCACCCTTGGCTTCTTCCATGGACATACCACTCCCAAACGCAACTTTTTGTTGTTGCCGCTCTGGAAGGCTTGCTGTGGACCCCATGGGTGCTCGCTGATTTTCCATGTCACGCCCTCCCTGTCCCTGCCACGGCCTTGCCTCCAGTGTGGGCCGTGCGGCGGCCGTGGGCTGCAGTTTTGATGGAGCTTGTCTGCTTTGGAATGCACTCTCTAGAGCAGGAGAAGCCAGCCTGTGTGCGCCTGCGCAACCCGAGCCGCAGGCGGGTGGGAGCTGGAGGCTGCCATCACCCTGCAGGACAATGGGACTTTTATTTCTGGCCGGCCTCAGCCGGCAGCCTCTCTCCCACCCTCTTTCTCAGTGGGGCTTTGGTTTAAAGTTACCCTTTCAGGATTAGTTTGGTGTTTTCTTTCTCATGCCACCGGGGAAGTTTCTGTTTCCGAAGTGGACGGTACACAGACAGGTCAGTCAGTCACAGGCCGAGCTGGACCACAAGCGTGGGTGTTCAAAGGCACAGCGGCCAGCCGGGCGTGCTGCTTGCTGCGTGCAAGGGCACGGTGCATGGCAAGCTGTGTGTGTGTGTGTGCACACGCACGAAGGAACTGGGGCTTGAACCCAGGGCCTGGGCACTCTCCCTAAGCTGTTTGCTCAAGGCTAGCACTCCTATTGCTTTGAGCCACAGATCCACTTCCCCCTGAGCTGGCTTTGAACCACTATCCTCAGATCTCAGCCTCCTGAATAGCTAGGCACTTTCATTCTTTTAAAATAGGCTCTGGCTTTTTACTCAGGCCAAGCTGGACGGCAGTCCTCCTAGTGACGCTGATCTTGTGGCTGGGATAACAGGACTACTCGACTGAAGCCAGGTTTTTATTAGCCGAGACAGAATCTCACCAACTTTTCCCAGGCAGGCTTTGAACTGTGATCCTCCCCATCTCAGCCTTCCGTTATAGCTAGGATTACAGGTGTAAACCACCGTGCCCAGTGATGCATTTCAATAAATACCAGCCCCCCTCATGGTTACCACTGCAATCATGACCTAGAACACCAGGGTCCTGGTGCCTCTTTGCTGACAGTTCTCCATTCCAGCTCCAGACAACCACTGATCTGCCTCTGCTCAGATGGAGTCATTTTGCTTTCTCAAGAATCTCACTTAAATGCCATAATGAAATGAATACTCTTTTGTGTCTACGTTCTTCTCAGCATGTGTTTGAGGTCCATTCATGTTGATGTGTGCATTTGTAGGTATTTTTGTCTATTGCTGACTAGCTTTCCATCATATGGATATGCTATAATTTGTGCCTCCACTCTTCTGTGGTGGGACATTTGAGTTGTTTCCAAGTTGGACCATTATAAACTGGTCGACAAGATGGTATATTGTTGTTCAT
This sequence comes from Dipodomys ordii, assembly GCF_000151885.1. Classification (NCBI taxonomy): domain Eukaryota; kingdom Metazoa; phylum Chordata; class Mammalia; order Rodentia; family Heteromyidae; genus Dipodomys; species Dipodomys ordii. The sequence continues at coordinate 505,183 of NW_012267299.1, forward strand.
ATTCATGGGAAAAAACAGAGCATATATAAATTTACCTCAGAGCCTGCAAGTCAGAGTAATTAGCACCATATTTCTAAAGTAAACATCTTTATATAAGCAAGCAGTAGGTTGGTCATCTAAATCTTGATTATAATGATGATAATTATTAACATTATATGCTTACATGACACTTTCAGTTTTCCAACTCTATTTTCAGACCCCATTGCTGGTACTTCAATCTGTAAGTTCCAGCTGTTAACTCCATCTCCTCCTCCACACTCCATAAGAAGGGACAAGACTGATTCCACTGGTGTTTGGAAGATATGATTGATTTTGTTAACAGTTTTACCTATGAAACACCAACCCCTGAGCCTGCTTATGCAGATCATTTAAGTCCTGATATAGATCTAGTTCTAAGAGCTCTGCTATATACATGTCCATAATTAAAAGATCCACTAAAAAAGAATCTCAAAAAATAAGTAGATAGCACTAAAACACAACTTACTTTTCTGACTTTCTGTGGTATTTCTGAAATGGAAGGCACTCTACCTAAAACAAAGTCACTGAGCAAAGTGGTAGAATAAACCTTTGCCTTGAAGCCATGACATCCATACTTGTAACCAGGAATGCAATTTCCTTCTGGCTTGAAGTATTTGTTTCCTTTTTAATAGGTCATGCCTCATTTACCTTGATTTAGCACTGGGCTCAATACAGTTATGGATGTGGTGTAGGGAAGAGAAGGAAGGAGAACAAGAGAGAATTTTATGGGAACAATGGTAGCCAAGGTCTTATAGTCCAAGTCCATGCACGTTAGAAACTATCACATCTTGATTCTTTCTTTCCTGTGGAAAGAGTAAAGGATTTTCTGTGCTTATATGCCTGGAAAAATGGGAAGAAGCAGGCAGGAAAATACCATTTGATAAATAGTGATTCTGCGCATGTCCATTTAAGGCAGCATCATAATGCACAGGGTGGATGTTTGAAAAGCAAATTCTACTGTAATGCAAATAATAGATCAAGCCTTCTTATCATCTGTAGGAACAACCAATCTCTAACCAAATATTTTGATGGTCTTAAAATCCAGTCAGAAAGAGCAATTCTCGAAGGTGGTTAGAACCCTCATTAGAAGGTTTATTTTCTTTGAGTGTCTAGATTGATATCTACCCACAATTACAGTTATGATGAATTTACAGGAAAAAGTCACATGAGTATATTTTGTTAAGTGACATAGAAGAAATATGGTACCATGGTGAAGAATAAGCTAGAAGGACCAAACCAAACTGGGATGAGGGCCTTCTATGGTCTGAGATGCCAATTCTGATAACAGTTGACCTGAAACTCCACCAAAACCCCTGATTATACTTTATGCTATCATTCCTTTTACTTTTACAAATCCCTAAGTAACTATAGAGCCATTTGTAGTTTTATAACATTCTACAAATACTTCCTTTTCTTCTTCCTTGCTTCTTTTTGTGTGTGTGTGTGTGTACTGGAGGCTTGAACTCTAGCTTTTTTGCTCAAGGCTGCCACACTTCTATTTCTGGTCTTTGGTTGATTGGAAATAAGAATCTCTGGATTTGTCTTCCTGGCTGGCTTTGAGCCTTGATTCTCAGATCTCAGCCTCCTGAGTAGCTAGGATTGTGGGCATGGACCACTGACACCTGGTTTACACTTTTAGTAGCAATAAAGAATAATAATTGCTGGGTGCTCGTGGCTCACGCCTGTAATCCTAGCTACTCCGGAGGCTGAGATCTAAGGATCACAGTTCAAAGTCAGCCCAGGGAGGAAAAGTCTGTGAGACTCTTATCTCCAATTAACCCCTAGAAAATCAGAAGTGGTACTATGGCTCAAGTGGTAGAGCATTTGCCTTGAGCTGGAGAGCTGAGGGACAGTGCTCAGGCCCAGAGTTCAAGCCCTATAACTACCACCACCAACAACAAAAGAATAATCATTTAAAACAAGCCTAGTGGATAACGATTCATATAAGAAGTTAGATATTATGACTTCCAGAAATGAAAAATTGCTCAACCTTGTTTCTGTCTTGATAAAAAGTTAATATTCTTTTCCATAGAGTCACATATTAAAGATAATATTTTAGTGAAATAAAAAAAAGTCTGAGCCAGGTACCAGTGGCTCACGCCTATAGTCCTACCTATTCAGGAGGCTGAGATCTGAGGATCGCAGTTTGAAGCCAGCCCAGGCAGAAAAGTCCATGAGACTCTTATCTCCAAAAACTACTCAGAAAAGGCCAGAAGAACTTCTGTGGTTCAAGTGGTAGAGAGCTAGCCTTGAGCACAAAGAGGCTCAGGGACTGCACCCAGGCTCTGAGTTCAATCCCCAGGATTAGCAAAAAAACCCAAAAAGTCTCTATCTTTTAAACAACTTTAAAAAAGTAATACAAACTTTCTTTACCATTTCAAATGCTACAGCAATGCATGAATTATCAAAAGTGTGGAATTCTCTTACCTAATCAGGGCTGAGATTATAATTGTTAATAGTGTAAGGTGTAACATGGTAGTTTTTTCTATATCCTTCTCAAACAGAAAATTAAAAAAATTAAACAAAAAGTTATAACATACATATTATTCTTCAATTCAGCTTTTTTAAGGTCATGTAATAGAGCAAAGTCTGGGCCAGCCTTCAAAGGAAAGGGCCTCTTTCATTCAGGCATACCTCTACTCCACTAACATTGGTTGCGCCTTTACTTCATACCCAGCCCATTCTGGATGCCCGCACACAGGCTACACACGCGGGCAGGTATCCCTGCAGTGTAACTCATTTACCTGCATCAGATGGTCATCTACCTTGTAATTTTTGTAGACCACAACCTTGTGCTACTAGTAGAAGCATCTGGTTGCAAATCTTTCTTGGGGCACTATAAACTAAAGTCCAAAATTTAGCTAAATCAGTAGGGTGTCTAATAGGACTTTATCATGTATGTTTTGCATAATCCTATGAAGCCCAAAGATATTTCATCTCTGAGTTGAAACTAGAGTATGTTTTGTTTCCTTTGGGGGGGGGAGGGGTACTCCTGGGGCTTGAACTCTGGAACTGGTTGCTGTCCTTAGGCATCTTTTGCTCAAGGTTAGCATTCTACCACTTGAGCTATAACTCCACTTCCAGCTTTTTCTGTGATTAATTGGAAGTAAGAGGCTCAAGTACTTTCCTGCCTGGGCTGGCTTTGAACTGTGATCCTCAGATCTCAGCCTCCTAAGTAGCTAGGATTACAGGTATGAGCCACTGGAGCCCAGCTTATTATTATTATTTTTTTTGGTCGGTCGTGGGGCTTGAACTCTGGGCTTGGGCACTGTCCCTCAGCTCTTCAGCTCAAGGTGAGCGCTCTACCACTTGAGCTACAGCGCCACTTCCAGTTTTCTGGTGGTTTATTGGAGATAGGAGTCTCACGGTCTCTCCTGCCCAGGCTGGCTTTGAACCGCGATCCTCAGATCTCAGCCTCCTGAGTAGCTAGGTTTTCAGGCATGAGCCACCAGCGCCCGGCCTAGCTTATTATTTTTTTTAAAATCACTGATACACAATTGGTGTATCATACAACAATTGTATGATATACAGCAATACAATATTGCTGTAGTGGAAGAGATCCCTAAGTTATACTTCCAAGCAGAGGCAACAGATATTCCCCAGCTGCTCCTACACTTGGCAGATATAGAGAGACAAGGTCATCTTCAAGCATATTGTCTTTTAAGTTTTTTGTTATTATAAAGATGATATACAGAGGAAGAACAATGTCTTACAGAAGAAGAATAAATGCCTCTGATTTTGTTTCACGTTTTTCCATGCCAAAGGCACGCACACACACACACACACACACACACACACACACACACACACACACACACACACACACACACACAGAGTCCTGTGGTGCTCAGTCTCTCAGCTTCCACAGTCCAAGAGTTGGTATGACCACTTCTCAGGCCCTAGTAGCTTTCTCTTAGAAGGAAATGCAAACCCTGGAAAATATCTGGGATGCTATTTGTTAATGTTCTGTCCCTTTTATACATCTAATTGGTATGAGAAGAGGCTCAGCTCAGCCCCTCTCCAAAAGCTCCTGGCTCTGGATCATCTGGTCTCCAGGCTTCCTATGGGCACCTAGAATCTACTAAGTAGCTGCCTTGCTCAGAGATCCCATTGAGGCTCAGCCTTGTTGGCTATGTCATAGTGGCATTTATTACTTTGCTTGGCTTGCAGGAGACTGTATGGCCAGCTGTCCCAAGTGGGAAGACTTCTGTCCAATCTCAAGAATTTTGAAAGCATTGATTGGGAACTGAACATGAGCCTCTTAGAGGTGAATTAGGTAATTTCTCGCTGGGATGAGGTGGGGAAAGGCAGTCTGGACTGGTTCTGAGCATCTCCCAAATGTCTTTACTGAATGTGCCAAGCTGCAAAGCTAACAATTTTCTGAGCCTGCCATTCGTGTAGGCAGTTGAGTGGGTGATTAAGTTGTTTTGGCCACAAAACTACTGCGGAGAGCACTCACCACCTGTAAGGGGCCACTGTATTGCTTATCACATTCTATACAAGGGACTGAGGTCTTGGCCCTGGTTTCTTAGCTGTAGCCCAGTCTATGGAGTACACGGTTGCCATTAAGCAGGGAATTTGCTCTACTGCCGCATTTGTGTTTGCTGTGTTGTGAGTAATCAACTGACTTGAGCTTCACTCAACTATGACTTGCCCATTTGCTGTACTGGATTCCTAGTGGTACCATAACCAATGACAGGAGGCCTATTCTTAAGACTCCCTTGGAGAATCTATTTCCCCGAGTTTTCTGGCTTCTGATCTTTTTGGCCCACAGTTCCTTTCCCCATCTTCCGAGGGCATCACCATAGCCTCTACTTCCATCGTGATTTTCTCTGCCTTGAACTTTGCCTCTCTCTTCCAAGGATCCTTGTGACTGCATTAGACCCACCTTATCACGTCAAGGTCTTCCATCACCTCTGCTCAGTTCCTTCTGCTGTGCAAACTGATATATTCAAAGATTCTGGAGATTAGCACACAGACACCCTGTAGCGGCCTTTATGGCAGCTGCCATTCTCACTTGGTCACCACGTGTGGAGCCTTGTCACTTCTTGCCACCCTCTGAAGTTCTTTCTTATCTAATGCTCCAGAGGCCAGGAGCACAGCAGCACACACTATGACACATAGCAAGACAATATTCATGCTATTTGATGTTCTGCATAGAGAGTCCAGCTTGCTATTCCTATGCGAGGCTGAGAAGCCTGGTGTCTCCAGAAGAAAGTTCCAGAGGCCATAGCATATTGTCTATTTACCAATGAACCCCAATAACTAAAACTGTGCCTTTTGGAATAAGAAGAAATCGAAATGAATGTAAATATGAACTTCCACTTCTTTAAAAACTTATCAAAATCAGTTGTAAAACACATCGATACTTAATGGCGAAAAGGTGGGGCAATGTATTTAAAACAATACAACTTGTTCATACTCTTTTTTTCTTAATTGTTTTATTGTGAAAATACTGTACAGAGGGGTTACAGTTACATGAGCAAGGTAATGAGTACACTTCTTATCCAGCATAGTTGTTCATACTCTTTGATGTGGCGTTGATTGCACTTCCTGGAAGAGAGCCTATGAAAACAAACAAATGCAAATAGAAATTTCTAGTTAAAGATGTTCACTGTAGCATTTACAAGAGCAACACACAGCAACCTTCTGTCTCATAATCCAGGAGTTGATTTTGTTAAGAATTAGGATACAGCCATTTTATGAGAAATAGCATTGCTATTGAAAACTAAGGTTATAAATTTGGCATGATGCAGGCAAATGTTTAAGTCAAATTGCAGGCTACAAAAACACAAAAGCGATATAACATGTCTCGGATTATTTACAATGAATGGACATTATTTTTTATAATCACAAAACAAAATGCTTAAGCCTTGTAGCTGTGTGGGAAGCATCTTAAAATGTCTGAGATCTGACACTGCCCTTCAGCCAGGAACCACAGCCTAGTGGGTGATTCATGAATGAGTCACATCTAAACCTTCCCATTTCTTCCTGTTTCTCCAGCTTGGAGATTGATGGGTGTTCTCTGAGAAGACTGTGGATTGGAAAGCAAAGAGAAGTCTAGAAGGCTGCTGACAGGAGCTAGGTCACTGGAACATTCTGACTCTGACAAGTGCCCAGATCAGAGATGCTAAAGAAGGCCCGTTACTTGAGGGTGGAAGTAGGAAGACAGAACACAAGGACAAGAAAATTGGTCACTGTGCTGGAAAGGCCTTCAATTATTGACAGCTTCAAGTAATCAACGCCGTGAAAGCCATAATCATTTCACTACTATAAAATAGGTTTGGGATTTAACAACAACAACAAACCCAGATCTTCTGATGCCTATCTGCCTGGGTTCCCCCCTGTCATATAAGAAGAGGACCCACTCAGGAATGAGTCACAGATGACTCTACTTCGTGTCTGCTTTGAAGTCAGGGCAGCTGAATTGATCTGGTCTTTGGTTTGAAGATCGGATGAAAGGATCAGATGACACAACCATACCCAGATCCCAAATGGGGGACAGAGCCTCTGTTTCCTGTACACTGATGAATGAAGGAAGGATTTGCCCAGCTAGGGTGTAGGGTCTGATCTCTGCTGCTTGGGAAGCTGGCTGGAGGGTGTTGCTTGCTCCCTAGGCTAATTGGCCTGGAGTACACAGGGCTAGGCTGAGGCTGCGTGTCATGTGGCTGCGTTTGAAGGCGGTGCTGTCAACATGAGCCAGCTTGGCTCTACTTGTTTCTCTGGCAGGAGGCGACCAGACCATCCTCTCTGTAGAAGGTCAAGTGGAGCTCTGGTTTTTAGCCCTCTTCTATGGTGTTTATAGATGTTTCTCTATTCATTTTCTCTCAGGTAGTTAATGATATCATTTCTCTCTCCAGTTTTCTGAAAGGAATAACAATTGACTCAAGAGACGAAAGTGTTGAATATTAGTGAGGGTAGTGAAAGAGAGAGGGAAGTGGAGGATGGAAGGCCAGCACCAGGAAGGTGCAAGGTTCCCTGTCTCTGGAGCTGGAGACCTAGGTGGCTAAAGGGACAGAGGTGTTCTGGCAAGGCAGGGCCTAGGCAGGTATGATGCAGCACCAGAACACAAGGGCTGTGGGCTAAAGAATGCACGACCTTCCCCAAATCAAGCATGTGACAGTCTTTTTTTCCTGCATTTTTTCAAACATCAACTATCTGTACAAGGGGGTTTCACACAAATACAGTTATCTTGACCATGTTCATCTTCCTTCACCCCCTTGGTTCCCATGCACACATATTGGTCCCTACTCACATCGATAGGACCTAATTTACATTCCTGTCATTCCATTTTTTATGTTATGTTAATTGTCCTAAGGGGTTTCACCATGGTATTTCATAGACATCGGACACACCTTACTCATGCTTTCTTTCACTCTCTCCATCTTTCCTATTCTTCATTATTCACCAACTTTCAGTGAGATTCCTTATGACATCTTTATTCAACAGATGCGATGAGCTTTGATCCTGTTCACCCTTTAACATTCTCTTTTACTCTTCTGCTAATTCCCTCACACAGTTCCCCAGTAAACAACTTGTTCTCTCTCTTTATATATATGACTCTATATGTGTTCATATGTTTATCCTTAAGTCTAGTATTCTCCCTATAAAAGAAAACATGCAACTTTTGTCTTTCTGAACCTGGCTTATTTCATTAAAAAATGATCATTTCCAGGTCCATCTATTTCCTTGACAATAACATAATTTCATTTTTCCTTATGGCTAAATAACACTGCAATAGATACATATATCTATATATCTATTCTATATTAAATATATAGCTATTTATCCAATATATAGATATAGGTAATTATCTATCTATCTATCTATCTATCTATCTATCTATCTGTCTGTCTGTCTGTCTGTCTGTCTGTCTGTCTGTCTGTCTGTCTATCTCTATATCCATTGCATTTTCTTACTCATTCATCTGTTGTAAGACAGCTAGACTCTCTCTGTAGCTAGGCTATTGTGAATTGTTCTGCAATGAACACAGATGTATAAGTGCCTGACTTACATTCCTTCAGATCTATGCCCATGAGTGGCATTACTAGATTGCATGATAGTTCTATTTTTAGTTTCCTGAGCACTCTCCATACTGATTTCCTTAGTGGTTGCACTAGTTTACATTCCTACAAACATCCTTGCATACTCAACAGCCTTGTTTTTGATGCTGTGCATCACAGATCACATCTTGAGACACTGGGGACCCTTCTCCCCAGGGTGGGTCAAGGATGAGCAATACTGACAGTACTTTATCTCCGGATGCCATATTAGTTTGCCATGGGTACCATAAGGAAACACTATAGGCAGAGTGGCTTAAACAACAAAAATATACTTTCCCACCAATCTAGAAACTACATATCTAAGATCAAGATGCTGGCAGGTCTGTTTCTTGTGAGGGCCAATAGGGAAAGCTCTGATCAGGCCTTTAATTGCAGCTGGCCACCATTTTACTCCCTCTTCTTAAGACCCTACTCTGTGCATTTGCACCCCTGGGGTCTCTCTGTGATCTCTAATCACCTCTTATAATAAGCACACAAGATATATTGGAGTAGGTTTCACTCAAATGGTATTACAATCATTTCAATGAATATCCGATCTCCAAATTTAGGCACATTCTAAAACAGTGGGGGTTAGGCCTTCAGCAGTTGAGTTGGAGCATGTGTGAGGCCATGCAGTGCATAACAGGTGGGTTGCTTTAAAACACCTCAACAGTGCTTAGAAGCAAGCCCTCTTTCTTGTTTAGGCTTTAGGAGCGGACTTTGCCATGCTGGGAGCAAAGATGGAATGAGGACCAGAGGGCTTCTGAAACTTCTGCTCGGTGAGTATGAGTTAAACATGTGCTACATGTTTTTGTATCCTTGAGTCAACATCCCATGACTTAGTCTTCACTCTGAACTTACACATCAGAAAACAGAGAAGTGAAGCAATTTGCCCAGGGTTAGTCTGATAATAAGTAGAGCAGGGACATGATTCTAACAGTTCATGCTCTCAGCCATTGAAACATACTGGTTTGTAAAAGCCTTTTATTCACGGATGACAGGCAGCCATTCATTTCCAAAGGACTTGGTTTGCTTATCCAGTGTTTGTGTGTGTGTGTGTGTGTGTGTGTGTGTGTGTGTTGGCAGCTGGTAAACAACCTCTATGTTTTGTTTTATACAGAGAATGATCAAGAGTTGATCTATGGTTAGGCTTTGGTTTAAAAAATGAGGTGTAAGCCCAGTGCTGGTGGCTCACGCTTGGAATCCTAACTACTCAGCAGGCTGAGATCTGAGGATTGTTGTTCAAAGCCAGCCTGGGTATAAAAGTCTATGGGACTCTTATGTTCAGTTAATTACCCAAAAGCCAGAAGTGTAGCTGTGGCTCAAGTGGTAGAGCACTAGCCTTGGGCATAAAAAGCTCAGAGACAGCACCTAGGCCCTGAGTTCAAGCCCTAGGATCAGCACACACACACACACACACACACACACACACACACACACACACACACACACACACACAAGGTGCAGGCTGGGAAACAGTCTCAAGGCTTCACAGGCAAGTCCTGTGAACTTGAGGTCTTGGAAAGCTAGCCTCCTAAGATTTAGAAATGGTTTGTATAAACAGTACTCCAGGAGGAGCAAAGACCTGTTCCACCCATAGAGGATGCTGAGATGGCAGAACGGGGCACTTGGTTTCCTGAAGACAGACACTGATCCCTGTGATTCAGAGGCCCTCAATAACAATTCCTGACGCCAAGCTGGGCACAGAAGGGAAGAGATAGTAGAGTGCCACCCTCCTTCAGATAGACAGGGCCTGGTACTCAGAAAGCTCAAAGATTCTCCCACAAAGGGATAAGGGGAGAGAATCCCAACATGTGATTCCAGAAGTCCTGATGCTTAGGTGAGCAGGTACATGACCCAGAGTTATTGTTATTTAGGAAGATAAATATGTCACTTCTTATACTTCGAATGTCATAAAGCAAATCATATCATGTTTATTCTGTCTCCCTACTGGTTCTTCCCATTTTGTTTCAAGCTGTGTGATTCTAAATTGGGTATGATGGCTTAATCAAAAGTGTGCAGAAGGGGCTGAAAATTCCCACCAGCCAACCCAACTGCTCTCTGGTCCTCTCACATGAGCAGCTTATATACAAATGTCATGCTTGTACTTAGCTGCTTTAGCTGTGTGTGGTCTATTTTTTTCCAAACCATGAATTAGCCTCCTCCTAAATAAAAACCAGATCTTTTCTCTGTTTTTACTCTTATCTTGTAATGGTCAGCACCAAACCTAACACCTAGATTGCTCATATATGGGGAAAGAAATGTGTTTAAGTTTTAAAGATCATTGGGCACAGACTGGATTTGCTCTCATAGTGACAGAGTTGTGCTGTCATGGGTATAATTCCCAACCAATGGTCTGAGCACAAAGCTGGGTTATTATGCTGGGGTGATTGTAATGAGACATTCATTGCCTTGTATATTGCTAGAATGTGTGCTCTAGAGGTTGTTGCCACCTTGTTCATCTTCTTGTGCCAGATCTTCACCTGACTGAGAGGAGAGAGGCTGCTGCAGAGCCCAAGGGCTTGGGATTAGTCCTTACCCTTGAGTGAATTATTTGAATTATTTAGCCATTTGATTTTTATTTTGTTTTGCTTATTTTTTTATGTTCCTTCCTTCCTTCCTTCCTTTTTCCTTCCTTCCATCCTTCTTATCTTTCTTTCTTTTTCTATTTTTGTTTGATTGATTGAGATAGTCTTGCTATAGAGCCCAAATGGGCTTGAACTCCCCATCCTCCTCCTTTGATGTCCCAAGTGCTAGGATTTCAGGGGCATACTACCATGCCCAGCAACAGCTAGTTTTTCTTCACTTTGTTTCCTGGGAAATGAAGAACATTTATATAATGGGGCTTCTAGAAGGTTTTATGAAGCAAAATTCCAGGCATGGAAACAATGCTCAGGCATCTCTGGCCACTCTTGTCCACTGCTTGCTTCAGAGGTAAGACCAGCATCCAGAAATGTACCAAGAAAAGGAAAGGAAGGCTTAGCAGAGCTAAAGGAAAGAAAACAGCCCAGGAACTCACACTTACCTTGAAAGAGGATCTTCCATCACCAGCCAAACCATCAAGATGAGTATAGCCCTGGCTTCTATCGTAACTAAAACCTCACAAGGAATTTTAAACTAGAACCACCCAGCCAAAGTTCTGAATTTTTCTAAACCACAGATGTGAGAGACAATATTAAAATTGTTTTGAGTTACTTAGGTTTTAGATAATATAACATCTAACACAGATAATGAATCCAGGGAATAGATTAGATCTTGCTATGGTAAAAGTTACAGAAAATAAAAAAATACAACAGTAGTAACTAGCTCAATATATGGAAGAAACTTCCAGCAATTGGAGCTATGAGGCAATGTATATAAATACCTTGAGTTAGTGAGAGTTTTACAAGGGTTTGAGAAGAGGTCAGATGCCCACTTGTTGCTGTGGAAGTTGAAGAATCTACTATGAAAATCATTGCACTAAATATACCTCAGGTCAAGCCAAGATTCTTTTTTTGTTTCATCAAGACTTTTTCTTACTAATTCAATAAACCCTGGGTAAGAACCCACTATATGTTGGGCACAGTATGTGGCACTTTGGATAGAATAATGAAAAATATGAACAGTATGTCTTGATTTCCCTTTCTTGCTTAATTGCTTTTATTAGAATATCACTGCTATGTTGATAGCAGAGTTACCTTTCACCATTTATTATAAATGACATCTATTAAACTTCCTTTTAAATTTTCTGTAAAACTTCCTTCTAAATTTTCTATTAGATAATCATATGCTTTCTGCCTTTTCTTTTATTAGTATCATAGCTTGCATTAATTGGTTTTCAAATAGAGAACAAGTCTTTTATCCTTGAAATAAATGTCACATGGCCACAGTCTATAATTCTATTGATATGTTACTGTATCCTACTTGCTAAGATTACTAGGATTTTAGGAATTTTTGAATCCATATTCATGAATGAGGTTGGTCAATGTTTTTATGATATGTGGCTTCTCTTCTTTGTTGTATTTTCCAACCTGCTTAAATCATTGCATTTGGGTGAATTTCTCTTTTTAAATTTTTATGAATGTAAGTTAGGTGTACAAAAGGGCTCGTCATGTTATTTTTTTGGGGGTGGGGGTCCGGTCGTGGGGCCTGAACTCTGAGCCTGGGCGCTATCCCTCAGTTCTTCAGCTCAAGGCTAGCGCTCTACCACTTGAGCTACAGCACCACTTCCGGCTTTTTTCTTTTTGCTTATGTGGTGCTGGGGAATTGAACTCAGAGCCTCAGGCATGCAAGGCAAGCGCTCTAACACTGAGCCACCTTCCCAGCCCCTCATGTTATTTTTATATAGGTATAAGATACATTTTGATCAGAATGTATTTTGGTGCTTTTCCTTCTTTCCCCCACATTTTAAATAGCTTTTATTTTTTTAAAATAGCTTTTAATGCATTTCATTATGACATTTTCATACATACGTGTAATATACTTTCATCATATTTTCCTGTCACCCTCTCCATTCCTGTCCCCCAGCCCCAAATGTCTCCCCAACAGTCCCCTTTTGTATTTATTTCATGTCAGGCAGTGTTGTAATTTTCCCAGCTATCAAACTAATAAGTGAACTAGTAAAAACTAATAAGAAAAGCAAAATATATATATTCTGTTTATGCGTATGTTCATTTATCATTGTTTTTCTCTCTCTAATGTTTCCATGTTTTCCCTTTGAAGAACTCTACCCATTCTTTTAGAGTAGGTCTGCTGGTGACAAAGTCTCAGTTTTTCTTTGCTTGAAAATGTCTTGAAATCCCTTTCATCATGGAAGAACATTTTCCCCTGAGTGTAAGACTCTTTTTTTTTTTTAGGTTTAAGATTGGGACTTGAACTCAGTACCTGATGCTTTTGCTCATTGCCTAGTGCTCTACCAACTGAGCCATACCTCCAATCTAAGATTCCTGATTGACATTTCTTCCTTTTTAGCACTGGAAAATATTTTGTCATTTTTCTATGGCCTTCATGGTTTCTGAGGTAGAATCCACTGGATTCTTTGCCCTTAGGCTAAAATGTCCCATTTACTCTGGATACTTTCAAGATTAGTTTTTAAATTTTTATTATTTATTGTTATTATAAAGGTGATGTACAGAAGGGTTACAGTTACATTAAGTCTGTTTGGACAATGTCACCCCTTCCCTCATTCTTTCCCAGTTTTTCCCTCCCATCCCTACCCACAAATTGTATAGTTCATTTTCAATATAGTGTCTAGTAAGTACCACTGCTTCATTTGTTCACCCTCAAGATTTTAATTTGTCTTTAGTTTTCAGAAGTTTAACTCATGATGTAGCTTGGCATGGATTTTATTGTGTTTTCCTGCTTTAGGTTTATTGGTTCTTGAATTAGCAAATTTGTGTCTCTTGCTAAATTCAGGTAATTCTCAGTTTTTATTTCTTCACGTAATTTTTTGGCTCCATTCTTTCTTCTCTCCTTGTTCTCTGAGATGTAAATCTTACATCCTTTATTACGAAGTCCCATGGGTCCAACTTCTTAAAATTAAGCAGAAAATTTATTTCCAAGCTCTGTGAAGACTATTACAAACACAAATAAAGTATGCTTCTAAAAGTGCCCCAAATTAAATCAAAAGTAAATCATCCATGTAAAGCATTTTTGACATGAAAGTTCTTTTAGGTTGTAATACTTTCCACATTACTTTTTTAATAACCATTGGCAATGTTTTATGTGTATGTCACATTTTAAACATTTTTAGGAACATGAATAATGTAGTATTTTTAAAAAGTAGAACCATACCTCTATAAAGTAAAGGAACTTAAAAAAGATAAAAGTGTTCCTCATACATAAGTAGATAGGGAAACCTAATATATAATGTAACACTAATCTTTTTACACAAATTTCTAAGAACTATCTCCCAGGCTTAGTGTTAGAAGTAAAAAAAAAAAACTTCTCATTTCATGTAATCAAGATATCATTCGATTAGGGGAAAAAAAGCCTATTCTGCCCCATCTCCTTTTATACTTTGTCTTCATTTAATTGTAAATTCATGAATAAAGAAAAACTTTGTTTTGGGGTAAGAATCGTAGAAGCAAAAAAAATTACAAAAGTATTTTTTTAGAAAACAAAAATAATTTTCTTCTAAAAATATTAAGTATCTAGTAAAGAAAACATATATAAGATTTCAAGCAATATCGGTAACTTACTAATAAAAGAGGTTTATTTTGAGCTGGGTGCCAGTGGCTCCCAGATTACAAAGTAATCTAACAGACTCAGAAGACTGAGACCTAGAAGATTATGGTTCAAAGCTAGCCCAGGAAGAAAAAAATAGGTGTGACTCCATCTCCAAAATAACCAGCAAAGAATCAGGATGGAAGTGTGGCTCACATGGTAGAGTACCAGCCACACAAGAGCAAATGCCTGAGTTCAGACTCAAGTACCAACTGCCTGCAACAACAGAGGTGGGGAATTATTATTATTTTTGTTGTTGTCCTTTGGCTAGAGAAAGTGAGATGTTATTGAGGACATTTTATTGCTGCATCTGTTGGCATTTCTTGCTCTCTGGCATTTTCCGCTCCATATCTAGCATAGGAGAGACCAAAGGAAGTCCACGGAAGTCACCATTGGGTCCTAATACTCTGAGCTGCTCTGCCTTTCTTCATCATCCAGGGTCTTGTTATGCTATTTTCATATATAACAACTGTAATGTTCTGTGTCAGGAGAAATATACCTACTTCATCTTTCCTGAGCTAAAGTCACTCTCTCTGCACTGTAGAGAACTAGTGTAAGGAATAAATTCATTGCAAACCTAGGAAAATTCAACTATTAAGAACGAGTCATGATTTTTATAGGAACCCATAAAAGCTGCTATTTGGGAGCCAAAACTAACTCTTCTAATAGAGAAAGACTTTATATAAGTCTTCACTCAATGTTATTGTTTGGTTTTTTTGGAGGGTGCCTCTTTTGACCCGTGACAGATATGACATGTTATAAAAAGAATAGTGAAAGCCATCATTGAGCTTTAAGTATTTGATGATTATTAGTGAAGGAGATTTTATTATATGTAATAGAGCTTTGAGATTTTTAGAGTTCTGCTGCCTGTTGGCGCTGAGCTTGAGAATAAATTATTCTAGGCCAGGTGCTCCATTGGACTGATCTGCTCAGTATCCCCAAACAACCACATCATTTATATGTGTGCATGTCAGGCATACACATTGCAAGTCTCTGGAAGTGGGATTAAATAAAATTCTTTCTTTAGGTCATCTCCACTTGGCACTAGGCTAGAAAGGGACAGGCTGGCTAGTTAATGAGACCCTAATGTCGAGCTTAAGTTCCATAACATGAAAATGATGGTCACCAGTGTCAGGTGACATTCTGGGATCCAAAACAAACATTTCAGAAAGGATCCTATTATTTTTTTTGTAAGTTACAAAATAAAACTACCTTTTGGAGGAGAGAGGAAAAAGGGGTATAGGAAAAGGAGGGAGAGAGAGAAAAAAGGGAAAGGCAAGGAGAAAGAGAGAGAGAAGGCAGCACCCCAGGTCTGCTAGGGTGAAACTGACACTTGTGTGATTAAGACAAGGAAATCACACTGACACCAGTACAAGAAATATTTTGTTGGTGTTGGTTTGATGGGGGAGGGGGACAAGAGGATGAAAAATAACCAAATGTTCTCCAGAGCTGAAAGCAACTCTTCCTGACAAGCATGGATTTTTCTTTCTCAGTACTGCTGTGACCTTTTTTCGGTATCAACTAGATATTCCCACAGAGTGCCTGTAGCCCTGAGAGATCACTGCCTTCTTATGTCAATATGTACATTATCTGTCAAGATCTTACTACTCAGAAAGAGCAAAAGTTAAATCATGTTTGGTGTAGCCGACTCTGGTTTTGTTTCATAAGCCTCTGTTTTCCAAATCTTCTGTAATGTTACATCATGGAAACTCAGGACTGGTCCGCTCTTAGGTTTTACCTTCTCATGCTGGCATCTACACAATGGATTATAGAGTTGATTTAAGAACTGTGTAGTAAGCAGGTAGACTTGCTAGCATGA
Source organism: Dipodomys ordii (assembly GCF_000151885.1). Classification (NCBI taxonomy): domain Eukaryota; kingdom Metazoa; phylum Chordata; class Mammalia; order Rodentia; family Heteromyidae; genus Dipodomys; species Dipodomys ordii. The sequence continues at coordinate 521,266 of NW_012267299.1, forward strand.
GCTTTACCTTCCAGACCTCCCCAGTTAGAGTTAGCTCCTGGCAAGAATGAGCAGGACCAAGTGAGAACAGAGATATCCCGAGCTGGGGAGGCAGCTCTATTAGCAGTTCTCTATCCAAGCTGATGGGTCTCCAGTAATGGTTTCTTTTAGCTCCAGAAGAAGACCTGTGTGTTGGATTTACATTTTATGAAGAGGATATAAAAATATACCTCTTGTAGTACTTAAAATAACACATACCCACCTCTCAAGGAATCAGAGTCCTGTGCAAGTGATGGTATAGGAAGAAGCACCTAGTGGCTGAGAGGAAGCCTGCTCATTCAGCAGACATGAGCAAGCGTGCTGTGTTCATAGGAAAATGCTGTGAAGGGCACAAAGAGGCCAAACAAAGAAAATGGCAGTCTGTGCACTGAAAATTGGGTTTTTGAATCCTCCACATCAATGATGACTGGTCTAGACTGTGTACACAGCTCATACAGGGTAGCCTACTGGGAAATATATAACTCTAGTGCAGGTAGATTGGGTTTGAATCTTGACCCTCTTTCTTACTAGATATATGATCTCATACTGGTAGTCTAATCTCTCAGGACTTCCATTTGCTTATGTATAAAAATGGGCAAAAATGTACACTGTTTAGTGCTTATTCAATGCTTACTATATGGCAAGCGTTGTACTAGGTCCAAAGGAATGAGTAGGTAGTAGGCATAGCTCAGTTTGAGAGCTTGACTAGCATGCATAGGGTCCTGGGTTCAATTCCCAGAACCATAAAAATAAACACAACAACAAAAACAGCCTAAAGCACACTTACACTTTTCATGATTGTGATTTAAATGAAAGGATGTATGTTAGACATCTAGCATAGATATTGATCATTATTACTTCCTTTCTCCTTTTTTTTTGTTGTTGGTCATGGGGCTTGAACTCTGGGCCTGGACACTGTCACTCAGCTCTTCAGCTCAAGGCAAACACTTGAGACATAGTGACACTTCTGGTTTTCTGGTGGTTTATTGAATATAAGAGTCTCATGGACTTTCCTGCCCCGGCTGGATTTGAACCACAATCCTCAGATCTCAGCCCCCTGAGTAGCTAGGATTACAGGTGTGAGCCACCAGCATCTGGCTTTCCTTTCTCCTTTTTAAAAATCTTTTGAAAGATGTAGAAATTGCTTGATATCAAAGAAACATTTGTTCATTAAAAGATCAATTATATCAACAAAGAAAGTTTTAGTCCAGGGACAGCTTTCTCTTGGGAGAACTTGTTTTTTTTTTTGGGTCCGGTTGTGGGGCCTGCACTCTGGGCCTGGGTGCTGTCCCTCAGCTCTTCAGCTCAAGCCACAGTGCCACTTCCGGCTTTTTTCTTTTTGCTTATGTGGTGCTGAGGAATTGAACCCAGGGCCTCAGGCATGCAAGGCAAGCGCTCTACCACTGAGCCACCTTCCCAGCCCATCTTGGGAGAACTTGTTATCTCTTATGTTAGGAACTGTTGCAGAGTACCAGTGGACCACACCTATAATCCTAGCTACTTGAAAGCTGAGAAGGATGGATCAAGATATGAGGCCAGCTCAGCAAACAAAAATTCACAAGAACCCCTTCTCAACAGAGAGCTGGATAGGATGGCACACATCTGTTTTCCTACCTACACCAAGAAGACTAAAATAGGTAGATCACAGTCCAGGTATTTGGGAGGGCAGGAAGCAAGACTCTATCTCAAAAACAACTAACAGACATAGGACTGGTAGCATGGCTCATTGGTAAGGGTACCTGCCTAGCAAGTGAGAGGCCCAAGTTTAAACCTTAGTATAAAATAAATTTTTGCTAGAGGCTGAGATAAAGAGGTAATGAGGTTGATCACCATCATCCACCTGCTCTGACCTTTCCATTCCAAGGATAGCCCTACTGCTGACTGACAGTCATAAGGGACAGAGTCCAGAAAGCACTGCCTATTCATGTGGTAGGAGGAAGTGGTTTAAGCTAAAGATAAGAATAACTGGGGCTGGGAAGGTGGCTCAATGGTAGAGTGCTTGCCTTGCATGCATGAGGCCCTGGGTTCGATTCCTCAGCACCACACAAGCAAAAAGAAAAAAGCCGGAAGTGGCGCTGTGACTCAAGTGGTAGAGCTCTAGCCTTGAGCTGAAGAGCTGAGGGACAGCGCCCAGGCCCAGAGTTCAGGCCCCACGACTGGACCTAAAAAAAATAAAAAGATAAGAATAACTATCCTGAATAGAAAGCCCATGGATTGGGAGAAGATCTTCACTAGCCATACAACAGATAAGGGTCTCATATCTAAAATGTACTTGGAACTCAAAAAATTAAATCCCCCAACAACAAATCCTCAAAGAAACAACTGCCCAATAAAGAAGTGGGCTAAAGATTTACAGATAAACTTTTCTGAAGCGGAAAGAAGGATGGCCAATAGACATATGAAGAAATGCTCAACCTCCCTAGCCATAAAAGAAATGCAAATCAAAACAACACTGAGATACCACCTCACCCCAGTTAGAATGGCTATAATCAAGAACTCTAATAACAACAGATGCTGGAGGGGATGTGGACAGAAGGAAACCCTACTGCATTGTTGGTGGGAGTGTAAACTTGTTCAACCACTTTGGAAAGCAGTATGGAGGTTCCTCAAAATACTCCACATAGAGCTCCCCTATGACCCAGCAATCCCACTTTTGGGCATTTACCCAAATGATCATAAACAAGACCACACACTAAAGCTACCAGCACAACTGTGTTTATTGCAGCATTATTTACCATAGCTAAGATATGGAACCAACCCAAATGCCCCTCAGTAGATGAATGGATCAAGAAAATGAGGTATACACACACACACACACACACACACTCGAATTCTATGCCTCCATCAGAAAGAATGACATTGCCCCATTTGTTAGGAAATGAAAAGCCTTGGAAAAAATTATGTTAAGTGAAGTAAGCCAGGCCCAAAGAAGCGTAGGTCCCATGGTTTCCCTTATTTGTAATAACTAGTATATGTCTAGGACAAGCAGAAAAGGTCAAAAGCTATGTACATATGACCACATAAGATGATGTTGAGCAAAATCAACCTCAAGATAGGGACACAGTGGTTTTTTCTTTCTTTCTATTGTTTCTAATGTATTTATAATATACCATGTGTTTTTTTTGTTGCTTTGTATGTTCTTCCCCCACAGTATAACCCCTGTTTTTACTGTATTTGATGTTGGTGCCCTGCATCTTGTATATACACTTCTCTAATTTGGGGAGGGAAAGGGAAAAAACAAAATGTATAAATAGAGATACAGGTTGACCCATTTGTAACAATGAGATATAAAAGACACTATGTTGAAAAATGAACTTTACAATTCAGGTGGGGGTGGGGTGGAGGTGGGAGTGTAGTTGTGGAGGTGGGAGAGAAGGAATGGTAGGAGAAAAACAAAGGAGGAGGCAGCAATGCTTGATAGGAAATGTACTCATTACCTTGCCCATGTAACTGTAATCCCTCTGTTCAGTAATTTTTACAATAAAAACATATAAAAAAAGAAATCCAGGATATGTCTAATAGACATAGAAGACCTTGAGATAAGAACTACCAAAGTACCAACAGAAAGGTGGTACTCAAATACATTTGCTGGATATATAATTGAGATCATTCTGCATTGCCCATGTTGTAGGGTCTTGATGACAATCAAAAGCTCTTTGAGACTTCAAAATCCCATGCAAACGTAAAGAATCAACATTGCTTGTTTCAGGTGTTGAAAGAAAGAGGGGAAAGGCAGAGTGGGAAAGATGAAAGAGGGATTGGGGTGGGGTTGCAGCTGGAGTTAAAAGCAATCTGAAGCGGTGCTGAGGTGAAGGAAAGATAGGTGAATTACTGCAGGAATTTGACAGCCACTTCTCAAACAGCCTAACAGTCTTTCCAAAGCTATTCTTTAAAACCTACTTAGAGACACTCTATCCTGTGACCAACTTCAGGGTACTAGAGATGATTTTGTACCATAACAGACATATTATACCATGGAATACCAAGACATCTTTCAAATTAATGTCATGCATTGGAGAGACCTAATGTATGGGAGATGGTAAAAAAAAAAACAAAAAGTAATTTAAAAAATAAAGCAGGTACGATCTTAATTTTATAAAGAAAATGATAATAACAGAGAAGAAAAACAAAAAACAAAGAGGAGATACAGTAAATATTTAACAGCAATATATTACTATAAGTAATCATAATTGTTCTTATTTATGTTTGTACATGTTTTACATTTAATAAATAAGCATTGCTTTATAATTGGAAATATATCTTTGCACACAAAGATTTGTTTCTTCCCTCTTTTGTCCAGGAACTGATTCACATTATAAACCAATCATTCTAGGCCCCAAATAACCAGGATTCAAATGAGATCCAATCCTCAAGACTGAATCTAATTGTCCTATACAAGTCCTGGTTGTCAAAAAATAAGACCTGTAATTCAGCTCTTTGTAAGGCTAGACTGGCTTTTCCCTTCTACTATGGAAGTAGAAAGCCAACTTCTAGCCATGGCCCTGTCTGTGATAGCTGTGTGCCCTCAGAAACATGCCTGTCCATCTCTGAGCCTTATGAAATCATCAGGACACTCATTCTATTCACTGCCTTCTCCTGGTTCATCTGAGCTTTATTTATTCCATTTTACTCCTCAGACAACACCTCCCAGGGAAAAGGCACACAATGCAGAATCCTTTGAAGTTCTTGTTGACATTGCTGATTGGGCATTAGAAGACTCAAGGGGGCTTTGGTTCTGTTTGGCTGGGTATAAAGTACTGCTCATTGGTGAAGTCAGTAGGTCTGAGCTGGCTCTCTTCCCTCTCTGGCCTCTTAATCAGAGCCCTGACTGGAAGTCCTGATTGGCATCAGAACAGCAGCCAACGTTTGGTCGACAGAGGACATCATTTTTAATCAGGAGAAGGCAGAAATGGACACAAAAGGCCTCTTTGCTCCACAAAGCTTTGAATATCAGCTTGTGGGTTCTGCTGTCTGTACTGGCAGGCCTGGTCTTGGGAAATGTCTGGCGTACATGAGCAAAGGATCAGTCTCCTTCCTTCTCCGGGATGGACACAGCACAAATTATTCTGCTCCTGGAGCAATAACATGCTACAATCCCCAACAGGCTGAGGGGACACCTAGTCTCATCAATCTGTAGCCGGCCTGGCCCCCGAGAGCCATGATGCTCTCATTTCCCCAGCTCCAACCTCCTTTCAAAAGCCTTTTATTAAACCACCAACTATTTGCTGTCGAGACATTTAGGATGAAATCATTGTGTTAAACAAATAAACGCAGCTTCGTCCAGATTTCTGCTCTGGGAGCAGAGTAAGAAAATAATTTCTGTCTGCTCGCCACAAAAGCGGCTGGAAAGGCCCAAAGAAAAATATTATTTTTACTCCATTGTGTGAAATATTGTCCTTGAGGATCCGTCAGGCTGAACGTTTGAAGAGTTTGTGCTGGCAGATTTCAAGGGTCCCCCAGGTCGCCCCCCTGGGATTATTTTCTGCATTAATAAACTTAGCATGATGTGTGTTAAAAGGAACATTCTGTTTGCTTTGTAAATAAGGGATGTCAAACAAGAAGCAGAAGCTTTACAGACACTGGGTGATGTGTTCTCAGAATGGGAGAGGGAGGTGGGGGAGAGAGAGAGAGCAAGAGACACCCTGGAAGAGCGGGCATCACTGAACCGAGCTGAGGCCTTGTTGGGAAAACAAATCAGTCTGTTTGAGTCCAAACCAGGCCATTTCCTCACTGATCCTGGTGGGAAAACTGCACACTTTGCCCCGAACCAGCAGGATACGGCTTGGGAAGGAAAGTTCTCAAGTGTCTGTCAGCTGTGTTGGTGGACAGAGCTCCCCCGCCCCCACTCCCTCTGCTTGTCCCCTCCCTCTGAGAGAAGGTTCTGGCTTGTCAGGGTCTCCCAGGCCAGGCCAGCAGGAGGGGGCAGAGGTTAAAGCCATAGCTTTGGGAAGGATGATCTGACCACCACTTCTCTACCTCTCTCCTGTGCCTTTCTCAGATGTCAGGGCAGCCCCCCTGAGCTAGTTCCTCTGTCAAATTCCAGACAGGCCCTGGGGACGCTGACATCGTGGGAGACACATCACCCAGGGCCTGTGATCCCTAGCCTCTGCGGGGAACCTGCCGGGCGGGGCCAGAGCCCGGCCAGCGCAGGATGTGGACGTCTCCGGAGCAAGTATTTGCTATTTTCACAGGTGCCTCCTGATGGCCCCACAGCCCCTGCGCCGGCCCGTCCCTGGTCCCCAGCAATTTATTGAAGGCTCCTCGGACCTCCCAGGCGCTTTCCTTCCACCCTCTGCCTGGCCTCTTCCTTTTGCCCTAAACTCTCCTTCCCCTCCGCCGTCCTGTTCTACTCTGGGAAGTTCTGATTTTTTCTCCCTATTCAAAACTTCATACTATTCCTTGAGGCTCTGGAGGAAGGCGATGTCAAAGAGCTCTGTCTGTTCTGAGATCATCACATAGGTCTGGATGCAGAAGGCATCAGAGGAACTGTCCCTGACACCAAGCAGTCTTGGGGGTGGGGAGGGCGGGGTGATGGAGGAAAGTGTTATACTTCTGTTTTTAAGTCCGGTCCAAGTAGTTTTGTGCCACTTCGAACCTTTTCAGAATTTTTTTTTATTGTCATGATAAAGATGATGTACAGAGGGGTTGCAGTGACATAAGGCAGGTAAAGAGTACAATGTCACCCCTTCTTTGGATCTTTTTGTTCCAGTTTTCTCCTCCCATCCCTGCCCCACAAGTTGTATAGTTCATTTTCAACATAGTGTCTAGTGAGTACCACTGCTGGGTTTGTTCACCCCTTGTCCCTCCATTTCTGTGCCCTTCTTTCCCTCCCAAAGACATATAAACAAACAAACAAAACAAAAAGAAAAAAACACATCAATTTCAATTTTCAGCCAAGAAAAATCCTCGTGTTTCTATTTCCTGGAGTTCATTTCGCTAAATATTACCTTATAGGATTGGTGCACATAGGCATTGTACCTCTGTGTTCCTCTCCTTTAGAGTATCCTCTTTTGGTCTCAATGTATGGGCGTACCTAGAGTCCTATATAATTGATCATTTATCATGTGCCAGTGCATTTCAAACTTCAATTCTTTTAAAGTAAATCAGGCTCTGGTGGTTGACATCTGTCATCTTAGCTACTTGGGAGGCAGAGAGTAGGAGGATCACTGTTTAAAGACAGCCCAGTCAGAAAAGCATGAGAGAGGTCCTCTCCAGAAATAACCAGCAAGAAGTTCCACTGTAGGCATGCCTCAAGCAGAAGAGTGCCAGCCTATCCTTTAAAAGAGTTAGTGACTCTAGAGGTGTGTGATCTCAGGCTACTGCCTCCGTTCCTCTCAAAGAGCAATGACAAAAAAAAAAAAACGGTATGAGTTTCTGGGCAACTGTAACAAAGGACCTTGAGGACCTCAATCATAGAGAGTTTCTCACAGTTCTGGAGGCTCACATTTCTTGGCTTATATTTCTATCTGTCCCTGATCGGCTTCACATTGATGTCTTTTCTCCTTCCAAAAGCTTTCTTTTACTTTTTCCCATACAAGATGACATTTTCTCTCTCATCCTTTATAGTAATATTTCACAGGTTCCAGTAATTAGAAGATGGGCATACCTTTCTGGGGGCCACCAATCCCTTGGTTAATTTGCAGATGTGGGCAAGAGTTTGGGTCTTTTGAGTTCCCATGGAGAATAGCCATGTGTAGGACAGGTCACTCTCAAAGGGCAAGTTTTATAGTTTGCAGACCTGAGTGTAAGTCCCAGCATATATTTATATTACCAGTGATTGAGGATAACCACATAGACTTGGGTAGGTGATTAGATGAGATGATACATAGAACAGAACTTAGTAGGACCAGGCACATGGTAAAGGATTTGTCTGCTAAAGCTTCCATAACATAATTGACCGATAAATGGTTTAAACAGCAGAAGTTTGCTATTACCTGGAGGTGGGAAAGCAGAAGGCTTGGTTTGTCCTAGGCCCTCTGGCTTCTTACTGTGTCCTCATCTGGCTCTTTCTCTGTACCTAAGTCCTGGTGCCCCATCCTCTCCTTATATGAACACCAGTTTGGTTGGATTAGAATCCCGCTATTTTTGTCTCATTGTGGTTAATTTCTGCTCTAACCATCCTCTCTCTCCAAATATAGTCACAGTAAGGGTTAGGATTTTAATAATCAATTTCAAGGGAACACACGTTAGTCTATAGCAAAGCTCAATGTTACTTATACAGAGTGCACGGGTTAGATATTTTACCATTAAAAGCTGTAGAAGCAGGAAGCTGTGACTCAAGCCTGCAATCCTAGTTGCTTGAAGGTGGAGATGGGGGTTGTGGTTTGAAGCCAGTTCAGCCTAAAAGGTTCCAGAGATTCTGGCTCAATCAAAGGCTGGGCATGGTGGTGGCATACTTTGTCATTCCCAGCAATAAGGGAGAAGCACCAGTAGAAAGACCATTGTCTAAGTCGGCCCAGGCATCAATTGAGAGCTTACCTTGAAAATAACCAGTGCAAAATGGGACTGGAGGCATAGCTCAAGTTGTAGAGCAACTGCCAAACAAGCATGAGGCCCTAAATTCAATTCTAGCACCATAACAAAAAAACTACAGAGATTCAGACACTCAGGCTTTCTATTAGTCAAGAAATAATATATACAACAGACATATTGCTAATGCAGCACTAGCAACTTTGGTGTTGAACTAAAATTGAATAAACAACCCAGAAGCCCCTGAGGGAGAGGGGGAGCAAGTGGACCACACTTTGAAAGGGGCCAAGACTGAGCAGAGGGCAGAATGAAGAGGAGAAACTTCAGGAAGCCATATAAATAATCTTCCCTGTTGTTAGTCTGTCTTACTGGTGTCAGCAACCTAGCTGAGGGGATAAGCCAAAGAAAGACACAGCACATTAAATAGACCTGGACAACTCTCAGATATGAGAGGCGGTGTCATCTAGGGCCTCTGAAAGTCTCCATGATGTTTTTGCAAATTGACTCACTTTAGCCAATATTGAAAGGAAAATTCCTGGCTGGGGATACATCTCAATGGTGGAGCACTTGTTTAGCAAGCTTAGGTCTGGGTTTGGTCGTCAGTCCTACAAAAATAATAAAATAAAATAATAAAATAAATAAAGGAAGGAAAATTCCTGACTAAAGGCTGAGAACACATCCCAGCATCATGGAGTTGCTGACTTTCTCCATGGTGTTGCCTTTTTAAAGCAGGTAGGTAATGCAATCCTCCTAAAGGATATTTTTCAAATGACTTTCTCAGGGCCTAGTCTCCTCTACTGTGCTGTCCTTGCTTCCAAATGCACTCATAATGCCTTGGAGTCTCCCATCAAAGCCCCAACTCATCTGAAAATACTTGGAGCTGTTTACTCCTGTTGAACATTTTCCTGCAGATTGTTTTCTCTGACTCACCCAACAATAGCCCAGAGGGGGCTTTAGGAAATGCAAAATGTTGTCTTGGTCGGGAATACAGATCATCTCAGCCAGAGGCATTTGAGTAGGCTCCCTAAATACCACACACCAACAGGACCCTCTCCCTGCCTGGTGGCCTTTCTTCCCAACAGAACAAACCAAACAAGGAGGAGAAAACAGCTTGGACAACTCAGGAATCCACCCACAGCCTCTCTATCCTCAGCAGTGTCGCCCAGGGATTTCTTTTCCTTATCTTGCTCCATGAGTGTGGGTGATAAGAAGTTCTAATCTTGTGCCTGAAGAGAAGTTCAAGGCAGTAAGGATGAGGTCTAACAGCTAAAGGTCATTATGTGTTCTTACAAGCTGGTTCTAGCATCTTCCCAGTGCCTATCCTCAAGGGTAGTCCAAACTAAAACCCATGTCCAAAGGAAGCATTCCCTCCACAGAGAATGGTATAATCAGAGTAGACTGAAATCATTTCCCTCTGATACATTTAATAGATGTGCATTTTACTTTGCTAGGTTAGTGGAACTTATCTTACCTTGTTCTTGACCTTACTTTAGTTCACTGTCTTTCATGTAACCAAATAAGTTGTAACCAAATAAGCCTTTACATTGTAACAGAAAGAGCTCTTTAAGGTACTGTAGAAAAGGGAAGACTTTGATGCTGTATTTTAACACATATTTGTGCAGCTACCTTTATTAGTGCTGTGGCATTACCTCTGTGCATTGTGGTCAGCCTACAGAATAACCAAAGCTCAGCCCTCAGGGAGTAATAAGCTATGGACATCATCCATATAGCTATAGCAATACATGGCTTTAGAACATGAAGTGTGGTGACTGTTTCCATGGAGAATTAAAGCACGCTGTTGGACGTCTTATAAAAGCTACAGCCTTCCTTAGGTTCTTGCTTCCAACACACTTGGGAGACTGGGATTCTTTTCAAAACACAAAATGTTCTGAAAGAGATGAAGCCTTGAACTAAACAGAACCAGTTCTATGATCTCTTTGAAATGAGCTGTTTGGAAGTCTACAGGTCTTCCATTAAATGGAGGAAAGACTAGAGATCATGCAGCCTCCTGTAGAAGGGAATCTGCTTAAGAAGTGACTAGGTCTTCAAAGATTCTTGTTTGCAGAGAGTGATAGAACTCTCCTTCCCACTTTTAGAACTTGATCTGTTTACTACTACTACTATGCTCATCCTGGGACTTGAACTCTGGGCCTAAGCACTTTCCCTGAGCTTCTTTTGCTCAAGGCAAGTGCTCTACCACTTGATCCACAGAGCTACTTTTGGCTTTTTCTGAGTAGTTTATTGGCAATAAGAGTCTCATGGAGTTTTCCTGCCTGGAGTCACAATCCTTAGATCTCAGCCTCCTGAGTAGCTAGGATTAAAGGTATGAACAACCAGCGCCTGGCTGATCTGTTTATTTTTAAACTAGGGCATAAATACTAATAAAATTCACCCTTTTATTGTACAATTTCACACACATACACACACACATATAAAATCATGGAGCCACCTCTGACACCAAGATATGAAATAGATTAATCATTCCTTCCACAAAATATTTCCTATTCGTAGGTCATCAATCTCTTTTTTTCCTTTGGCACCCTCTACCTTTCCTAGAACATAGTATAAATAAAGTCATGTCCTACACAGTCTTTTGTATTTGGCTTCTGTCATTTAGCATAAATCATTAAGATTCTTCCATGCTATAGAAATATCAATAATTTGTTCCTTTTTATTTTTGAATATAATACTATTGTCTAGTTTGTTTAAGCTTTTGCCAGTTGAAATATTGTTGATATGAATAAAGCTGCTACACAAATTCACATGTAACTCCTAGCTTGGATATAAATTTTAATTTCCCTTGGGGACATATCGGGGACTAAGATTTCTCCATCCAATAGTAAGTGGATATTGGTCTTACTCAAAATTGACAAACCATTTTCCAAAATGGTTGTGCTATTTTGCATTCCCACTAGCAATGGATGAGAGTTTCAGTTTCTCCACATCCTTGCCAGCACTTGGCATTGTCAGTTTCAGTTTCTTTTGAAATACAAACAGCCTTGATATTTAGAAAGGAAGCTGAGCCAGAAAGGATGTGTGACTTACTCTCTCAGCCTTTGACTATACAGTTGGATTAAAACTTAACCTCAGAACCCTGGACATTCTTAGATCAGGTTTAGTACAGTGTTTTAACTTAATCTAAGCCCATCCCTTTACAGTTCCATGGTTGTTTTGAAAGCCAACATTTTTGGAACTATAGTAACTGTGATAAACAGCAGTTCTTAGCATCACTGGAAAAAGTAGAAAGGTTTAGGACTCCCACAAAACCGATCCCCAGAGAACAGTCATTTTTTACTTGTTTGGCAATTTTCTGGAAAGCTCCATTCTCAGGGTATGTCTTTATTTGGCCTAAACCAGAGGTCTTTCTTTTTTTTTTTTTTCTATGTGTAAACATCCTGCCCACAAGGCTTTCAATGAGAACAATCAGTTTCAATTATTTAATATCACAGCAGCTTGATGCAGCATAGCTAGTCACACTGACAAGAGACTGACTTCAAAAACTTAGGAACAACTGGAAAATAAGACATTGGCAGGGAAGTTTGGAAATCGCCAGTCTTTTCTGGAGATCTAATAGGCCATGTATGTACACGGGGCTTTGTGCACATTCAGAGATACGTACCTGGCAAGAGAAGGTCTGAGGAGACCCCAATATTCTTACCCTTCCTGAGAACTCTGCACTAGCAGGAAAGGAAGGCTAAGGTAGAGTTACAGCCTACTTGCTGAAACATTACAATCATGCCCCCAAGCACAGAAAGCTTCCTGGAAAATGCTGAAGGAAGGACTTACTGGTTAATCATTCCATAAAATCTCTAATAATTGGGGCTGGGAAGGTGGCTCAGTGGTAGAGCACTTGCCTTGCATGCCTGAGGCCCTGGGTTCGATTCCTCAGCACCACATAAGCAAAAAGAAAAAAGCCAGAAGTGGTGCTATGGCTCAAGTGGTAGAGTGCTAGCCTTGAGCTGAAGAGCTGAGGGACAGTGGCCAGGCCCAGAGTTCAGGCCCCACAACCGGACTCAAAAAATAAATAAATAATAAATAAATAAATAAATAAAATAAAATAAAAATAAAAAATCTCTAATAATTGTATGATTTAATGTAATCATTAAACTACTAAGCCACCAGAGACTTCAATTGCCACACTTAACAAAAAGTACATACTTTGTAAAATTAGTCTGGCAGAGTTGTTAAAGATAAAATTAGATAAACTTATATATAAGACTTTAGGCACAGAGATAAAAAAACAGTATCAACAAGGAATAAACCAAAGGGAGGGGGGAGAAAAAAGCGATAACTGCAAATAGTAACCAATGCAACATAGATAGTCACTAGACACTATGTTAGAAATGAACTTTACAACTTGGTGGGGGGAAGGAAGTGGGGGAATGAGAGAAAATGAGGGAAGGGAAAACACTGTTCAAAAAGAAATGTACTCATTACCTTACTTATGTAACTGTAACCCCTCTGTACATCACCTTTACAATAAAAATTTTTAAAAAATAGTAGCATAAATAAAGTAAATGAAAACAAAACAAAAAGAAGCAATTAGCAAAAACAATGACCAATACCACAAACATCTGGAGAGGGCAAGAACTGATTTCAGGAGTTGACAATTTTATCATTTAAAATATTTTCAAAAAACATGTAAAATACACACAAGGAAACTCTGAAAATATAGACTGTGCACTAGGAATGACAATAACAAGTCCAACAGTGGACTTGCTTTTAAAAAAATACACGCACAGGGCTGGGAAAGTGGCTCAGTCGTAGAGTGCTTGCCTTGCATGCCTGAGGCCCTGAGTTCAATTCCTCAGTACCACATAAGCAGAAAAAGCCAGAAGTGGTACTGTGGCCCAAGTGATAGACTGCTAGCCTTGAGCTAAAGAGCTGAGGGACAGTGCTCAGGCCCAGATTTCAGGCCCCACAACTCACACACACACACACACACACACACACACACACACACACACAGCAAAAACACAAAGCCAGCTTTTATAAATGTGTTCAAATTCCTAAAGAAACCACAGCTAATGAATTAATGAACGATAGTCTGAGAATAATTCACTAAACAGAAAATATCAATAAGCAGACAGAAATTATTAAAAGATCCAAATAAGAAATTGGGATTAGCAAGAAATAATAACAAATAAAAATTTACTAGGGACTTACATTAATCAAGATTCTTTAATTCAAACAAAAGCCATTAGCCACTAGAGAAATAAAACTCAAGCCACAGTGTGATATTACTTCTTATTCACCAGGTTGGCACTTATCAAAAAATAGAAGATAGTAAGTGTTGGTGAGGATGTGAGGAAATTGAAACCTTCATACACTGTTGGTGGGAATGTGAAATAGTATAGTCACAATGGAAAACATTTTGTTAGTACCTCACAATGTCAAATATACAGTTACTGTATGACCTAACAATACCTGCTCCTATGCAAAAGAATTGAAAACATTTTTTATGTGAAAGCTGTTAACAAATGTTTAATTCTTAACAGCTATAATGTGGATACAGCCTATCCATCAACTGATGAAAGGTTGAACAATATGTGGTATATCTATCCATACAATGAAAATTTTCTGCAATTAAAAGGAAAGAAAAATAAAATAATAAATAAATAATTGAAAAGATAAATAAAGATGATAAGATAAAGATAAATAAATAAATAAATGTTGTCTATGCTTCAACGTGGCAAACCTTGAAAACTATGATTTGCTGTAATCAAACTATTAAGCCCAAACAGAGACCTCAATTGCCACATGTGACAAAAACAGCATGGCCTTGCCTGGGAAAAATACAGAAAATATAAATGGCTATATATCACATGATTCCACTTAGAAACATTCTGAATAAGCAAGTCCCCAAAGTCAGGTAGCCCAATGGTTGCAAGAAACCAACAGAAGAGAGAAATGGTAATGAGTATGGGATTTTTTTTGTGGATATTTAAAACGATTTTGCAATTATATAGAAATGGTGATTGCACAACTTTGCAAAAACATCACAAACCACTACCAGGTATGGTGGCTCATACCTGTAATCCCAGCTACTCAGGAAGCAGAGAACAGCCCAGGCAAAAATTTAGCAGACTCCAATTTTAACTAACAAAATGGGTGTGTTTGTGCTATGTAGAAAGCACAAGTAGAAAGCTCATAGCCTGACACTGGCCTGGGCAAAAATATAAGACCTTATCTGAAAAAACAAGCAAGCAAACAAAAACAACAAACTAAAGCAAAAAGGGCTGGAGTAGAACACTTACCTAACACCCCTAGTAAAACCTATAAACCTACTGAAGTATACATTTGAAAGTGTGGAATCTATGAATTGCATTTCAATAAAACCACTACTTAAAACATAGGTTGGTATATGGCAATATCTTGATTTTGGTAATGTTTGGGAAAAGAAAGGTATGTGTACAAGAACTAAACCAAACTTGAGGATGAAAAACCCAACTGCATTTCTTATTTACTTGATGACCTGGCCAGGGTGGAAGGGTTGGGGGGTACTTCACCTGTTTGACTCTCAGCACCTATATTTGAAAAATTGGGGAAAATTCCTATTTTCTTCAAAGTTTATGTGTATGTCCAAAGATGGTATATGTGAAGACATCCCTACAGGCTAGTACTCAGATATCAGCTGTCTATCAGTACAATACTGAACTGCTTTCTGTAGTGTCTACTTGTTCCATCCCATGTGAACTTCCTAGGAATGACCTAGTTGCTATTTTTAGATTCTGATCTTTACCCCAGCTCTCAGTGCTTGTGTTAGTCAGCTTTCTGTTGCTATAACAAATACTTTAGGTAATCAGCTTACAAAGAAAGAAAGTTTATTTTGACTCACAGTTTTGGAAGTTTCGACCATGATTAGTTGGCTTCGTTGCCTTTGGAGATGGGGCACCAAAGTAGCTCTTCATGGCAGTGGCATGTGACAAACTATTCACCGCCTGGGCTAACATGAGAGACAGAGACGGAAACAGAGGGTAACAGAGAGACAAAGAAGGGGGCTGGATTCCCACTATGCTGCTCAAGGCCACTCTTTCAATGACCTATGACCTCCCAGTAGGCTCCACTTCTTATTGACCACCTCTTAAAGAAACAAGCTTGGAACCAAGCCTTTGATACATGGGACAGTCCAGAGCCAACTCAGAGCAATGCTTAACACAGTATTCAGCATAGTAGATCTCATGTATTCTACATTTGATCACCAGCAGGCCTAGGGCTAGAAATGAGATTTGATTATACCTTCAAGAAGGTCAATTGAGAGGAGTGAGTTAGGAGACAAAGCCTAAATTAATACATATTTACAAATGCAGTTCATGTAATTGTATGCACAGGATGATTGAGATTGGCAGGTAATCATCTATGACTATGTCTGGCCTTTGGGTCTTTCTCCATGCTTCCAATAGAAAGGGAAGGCTGAACACAGTTTGAAAGGTTTCTAAAGATGTATGACTGTTGGCTATTTCAGAAGATAAAAGCATCATTTACACAAAGCCTAATAAAGTGGGAGCTTGAAAAACATTGCATTTCTGCAGTGAGGAGCCATTCTTAGCTGACTCCCTTTCCTGGTAACCTCTTATTTTGCCTTAATAAAAACACACCATGTAATTCCCTCCACCACTGTTCAAAGTGAGGTTCCAGAAGGTACATTAGCCCGTGTATTTTCTGTTATTTATAGGGCTAATGCCCCACAAGGGAGACATTAGAGGACCCACTACTATTAGGTCATATGTTGTTCATAATGGTTCCTGGAAACTCAGTTGTCTTTTCCCAAGGACCCCAGGATGTCATGACCAAAAATATACATCTTCAAACCTTCCTATTTCCCTGTTCAAAAGGAGTTTTGCTGCAGTCTTTCGTTCTTAATATTGAAATATTTCCATTGATGATTCCTGGGCTTAGCAAATTTCAAAACCTTGGTGTTTGGAATCGCTAGCTAATGTTTTCTTAAATTACATCCTCTTGTGGGTCCATAAAATCCCGAAGTTATTACAAATAAATAAATGGGGTTTCTCTTCATGATGTAAACCAGCTCTCAATGAAGTCATTGAGGGGAAGTTTGGTTTGGATAGAAGCAGAGCCTGCTGGGCAGGGCCGCTCTCCACCCAAGGGGGCTGGAGGCTCTGGACAGCTGCTCCCAGTCAACCAAATGAAGCCAACCCCTGCTGCTGTGTGCCTTGTTTAAACTTCCAGTGGGAAACGCAATATTTTTAAATGTCCCCTTTTCCTAAAGGCCTGTGTGTATGGGACAAGGACTCTACCTCTTTGGAGCTAGGTGATAGATGAGAGGGGATGTGTGGACCCCCCCAAAGCCACTAAAGTGGACCCAACTGTACCCTCAGAGTAAGTTTTCAGCCTGTAACATCTTAATGCAGCCTCTCCTGGGCAAATCCATCACTCTGGAACAAAGAACTTCGGGGTGCAAAGGCTCACTTCCAAGAAAGGCTTGCTGGTTGTGCGTGCCTTGTCAGGGTATCTCCTAGTGGCTACCTCTGAGGCACATCCTAGGTGGAAGCAGTTCTTGGGGGGGTCTGTTTCTTAGGGAATGTTAAATACACAGCCACCTGGGCTCTGACAGACTATCCCACCTTCATAGTTGTCTGAGATCAGAGTTGAAGACATCATCTAACCTAGTATCTATGTGGAAGTAATTCCACTCAGCTACTACCACTTAGCTACACAGCGTGGGTCCAGAGAGCTGATGGCTCAAAACCCACTCTCCCTGGAAAGATGATTTCCTTTTCTGATTTTTTGGGTACAAGGCAGATTCTCTTTTGTGGGGGGTCCTCTCTTTCCCAAGTCTCCTCATTAACATAGTTCTCTGGAATCTCCTGCATTCATGTTATTAAAAAAAATCTATTTTACATTACAAATTTTCTGCTCCTGGGAAGTCTGTAGAAAAACCAAAGGTGCCAGGGTCTGGAGGCGCACTTCTGTAATCCTAGCTACTCAGGAGGCTGAGATCTCAGGAGTGAGGTTCAGAGTCAGCCCAGGCATAAAAGTCCATGAAACTCTAGTCTCCAATTAACCAGCAAAAAGCCAGATGTGGTACTGTGACTTAAGTGGTAGTAAAGTGGTAGCCTTGAGTGAAAAAGTCAAATCATCAACAAAGTCTCCTCTGACATTCCTCTAAATGTCCCTTTACCTTCTAGCATTCTATCAGAATGGGATCTTTGAGGACCCTGCTTCCTTGTAGTCCCCACCCCAAGTAGTTCTGAAGTTGGGCAAGTGTCTCTTTGCTCACAACTTCCTGCCAAACCATTGTCTCTCCTGCCTCCACCAACATCAGACAATACCTGGTCACCTTTGAACTTCTAGATCATTCCTTGAATATTTTGTACCAGGTTCACAATCACTCTCTCCACCACCAAACATGTTGCAAATACAGGGTCCTAGTTTTTAGTTCCCTTATTTCCTCTCTTCCAATGATACCATCTTATATCTATCCTCATTTCCAATTTCCCATTCTCTATTCCCCACTTCAACTTTCCATGTTTCATACCGCCTTCAGCAGCTCCTGGAGTCCAGTAGGGTCTCCAGTTCATGGCCTTTCTACTGTCCCTCATTCACTCCATGGCTTCACTCCCTTCTTTCCCTCATATTCCATCGCTATCATTGCTTCCTCACACACACCCTTGACTTGCTTAGAATTCACTGATCAACTGCCCAACACTTGTAAACTTTATTTCTCTAACCATTGGACGCCTATCCTCAAGCAACTGACATATATCAGGTTACGTTGGATTTCATTTTCCAAGAAGAAACCCTGAGATAGGATTACAGTAGGAATATAATTGAGTGGTGTGTGTGTGTGTGTGTGTGTGTGTGTGTGTGCTTGTGTATAGGAGAGACAATCTTAGTAAACATCTGAAGAGGAGTCAGAAAGTGAGACAGGAAGGAAAGAAAGCCAAGGAAGAGTGTACTAATAGGCAAGTTAACTCTGAGTGAATGTAGAATCCTACTGGAGAGTACTATTAAATGTATTTAACATGCCTTGAAATTGGCCATACTGAATGCTGAAGAGTGTTGGGTTTATCTATTGTATGAATTTGCTCATGCTGCTATAACAGAGTAAACACGTGTAGATGGGGTGTCTTAAGCAAAAAACAATTGTTTCTTCTTCTAATTCTGGGATCAAGAACTTTAACACCAGGGTGCTAGCATGATTGGCGCAGATAAGGGCTCCACATCTGACTCCGGATGACCACCTTCCCGGTGTGTTGTCACATGGCAGAGGAAAAAAAATCTCTGTGATATCTTTTCTTAATAGGACATTAATCCTATCATGAGACTTCCTCAACCCCACCTTCAATCCAAGTAGGCACAGACATTCTCTTCATAACATCCTCTAAAGCCCTGTCCATCAATTGAGAGCTGCTTCCGGGGATCACATGTCAACATCTCCAATTGCTCTATGTTCAGGTAGAAGGAACACGTTCCCACATCCGAAGGGAAGTCCTCAGGCAGAGATCTGAAAGTGTTCACAGTCATGGTGGCAGGCAAGTGCTGAGAGGATGTGGGAGCAGCTATCATGAGACATCACCACCTGCAGCTTTTCTACTGAGGCTGGTCTCAGTGCTGCCTGGAATGCTGCTGCATTTTTCTAATCAACTCCAGTTCTCTCTTCTTTGCCTCTTTCTCTCTCTTTAAGCTTCCACAAGTCTACCTTATTAGTCTTCAACTTTTAACTTTGCAACCTACTAAACAACGGAAGCCTTAGAAGATAACCCCACCCCTTCCACCAACGTGACTTCCAGGATGCCACTCTCCCTTGGTTCTGCCCTCCTTCTCCAGCCACTCCTTTACACTCTTGCCTGGCTCCATGCGCCTGTCCGAATGCTCCCATGCTCCACAGTTCTGTCCTCATTCTTCTGCTCCCTTTTCCTCATTCTCAAGTCTTCAAGTAGCACACATGTACTCATGATTTGCAGGGTCCTAACTCTAGTCCAGACATCTCATCTGGATGCCAGAATCATTTGAATCAACTTCTTAGCGTCATTATTTAGAAGTCTTAAAGGCATCTCAAACTTAGTAACTCAAAGCCATTCTTGATTCCATCCTGCAATCTGCTCTTCTGATAGCCCTTTTTATGACAGTATTGACAGCCTCATTTTCCTATGCTCAAAACAAAATCTTGCAGTTGTCTTTAACTCCTTCCCTGTATACCCCACATACAATACATTAACCAATCGTGCTGAGTCTGCTTTCAAAAATTGTTTACAATTCAACTGCTTCTTACTGTCTCCACTGGAACTATTTCCCACCTGAATTATTGCAGTGGATTCTTAATTGGTCTCCTTGCCCTACCCAATCAATGATTCTCTTCACTCACCTAAATTGCTTTAATTTTAATGTTGTTATGTTAAGCATGAGAAATGTTGAGAATCATGTATTAACAGAAACATGAAAAATACTTTCCCTATGAGTCTAACCTTGAGGAATTTATTAGGTTGCAGGCACATTGACTGTTTTGTACTGCTTGATTTTATAAACAATCCATCCTAAGCAGCATCTAGAGATCTATAAATAAAAGGGAAATAGCTAGTTATCCTTTGAAAAAGCTATTATACATGGAACACATAAATTCATCACTGTCATTTCAATTCTATTTATATTAATACAGGCTTTAAGTATTTTGAGAGTAAGTATAAAGCTTCTATCAAAATGCATGGCTATCTGGGTACCAATGGCTCAAGCTTGTAATTCTAGCTACTCAGGAAGCTGTGATCTAAGGATTATGGATTGAAGTCTTCCTGGGCAGGGAAGTCCATTACACTCTTATCTCCAATGAAACGCCAAAAAGCCAGAAGTGGAGGTATGGCTCAAGTGGTATAGCACCACCTTTGCTTGAAAAACTAAGGAACTGCACCCAGGACCTGAGTTCAAGCCCCACTATGAGAAAAAAGGTATGAATATTTTTAGGCAAAAGCTGAAGAATATGAAAGAAACCATGTTTAGTTGGATTCAATTCAAGGTACCTATTCAAGGAAGCCAGTTTTCCTGGTGGTGAGAATGCATGCCCATCAAGCCAATCTTACATTTTAGTTATTTTTGTTGCTAATAGTACCTCTCACACACTGTGTGTTTTTTTTTTAACTTTTCTGAGTAGTTCATTTATCTTTAACATTGCATCAGGGTCTTTATTTTAGAAACATTTTTATAAAAGAGGAGCGATCCTAATTCTTTTGAAATCATTTCTTAAAAGCTAACAATGGAGGTTGTTCTATTGCCATGACAAAAAAAAATATGTTTCTACTTATCTTTCACTAGAAACTTTCCAGCAAACAGCCATTTTTGTACATAATTCTCAATACTCAATAAAATACTGGTCACATGCTTTCTTGGTAAGATTCTATACAAAGAAACATGGAGAATGAATGTTATCTGTGGTCCATTCACCAGGAATCTTAATGGAACACCTATTGGAACCACAGACCGATGCTGATGACAGTGGAGACACACAGACTGCCCTTTTACCAAAGTCCTGATGGATTGCTCTGCAAGAGTACGTTCTCTGAAGAAATTTGTGAGGAAAATTCTGCTCCTGGAGGCAGAATCTTGGACACTGGCCTCCTGGATGAGAATGAAACATTCCCAGGAAGCACTACCCGTTTTCTCCCTCTGGAAACTGAGAGGAGATTGAGTCTTGACAATCCACTTTGGTTCTTTCCAGTCCCCATCATATGCCTCTGAAACAGTTCCTCCTTCCCTTCTTCATAAAACCATTGCTAAACCTTCCACGGTTCCTGTGATATCTGTAAGCTCTTCCATAATGTCAAGAATTCTCTCCAATCCTTAATTACCTGCTGAACCTTACCCAGTATTTGCTCAGCCACCTCCTTTAGCTGGCACAAAGTTGCTGCACAGCTTGTGATGCAGTCGTGCATTTTTCTCCTGCCGTTGATTTTGGGGAGGAGGGGGTTGAGGGAGGGAAGAGTAAATCCAGTACCTTATAAAAGGCCTTTTTTTTCAACCAATGGGATTCCACCCTGTTTGTCAAGCAAAGCAAACAACCCACTGAATAGTATTGCCTTAACACTCTACTAAGGTTAACCCGGCAGTCTTTATCTGCTGACATTGGGTTACCATACTGGTTTCATTGGCTGATATCATAGGTTCATGAGAAATACATATACCTATGAATACATAGGAATTACATATAAGATCTTTCAGTGTTGTGAGTCTCTTGTCCATTCAGTATCAGAGTGCTCATCGTGACTGAAGCCACCGCCATGTAGTTTTGTTCTATGCCACTTTTCTCATTTGCTTCAGATTTGCCATAGGAGTGCTTCATGAACTCGCTTTATCTCTACTGGGGTAACTGGTTCTTCCCAGCCAAACTGAGCAGGGATAGTGTCAAATATTCCTTTAGTTCATACTCTTTCGCCAAACTCCCAAAATTAATGTGTTGTTGTAAACAGGTAATCATTTCACCATAGACAACTGGACACCCTTATTCAGAGAAGAGTTGTCAATTTAGTAAATTCAAGAAAGAAACAATTTTATCTACCTCATGTATCTTCCTTCTGACAGCTTTGGGGAAATTTAGCTCTTCCCCCACCTGTGTGTGATTTTTGTGGGACTAAACTTATCACAGTAACTGAGAGAATAGAGTCTTTCCTGTCTCATCTCATTAATAGTCTTTGACACACTTGTGTTAAGAACACAACTGATTGGATGTCCTCCTTAAGACTTGGAATCATCTGTGACTCCATCTGTGAACCCAAAGTGGCATTTGTCTTATCTAAAGTGTCCCTGCATAGACTTTATTCCTGTACTCCATGTATTCTTATTCTGGAGTAGTCTTAGTTTCAGCCTGTCTCCCTTCCAGTCAATCAATGAGCACCCTACACCTGCCAATAAATTCTCCTTTACTTGGGCTGTTGAGGATCTCTATTGTTTAAACCACAACACTCAGACTGACCCATCAAACCAATGGAGGAAAATATACTCCTTACTCCATAAAAATCTCTTTAGCCTGCAGGAGAGAGGTCAGAGTTAGTTAGCTGAGCCTTTCTCCTCTGGCACTCTCTGGGAACCAAACAATGCTCTGATATGCATCATTTGAATAGTTTTCTATCTGCTTGACTAGTCTGAATTTCACTCATTAGTTAAAAAATAAATTCAGTCTTAGCTTTTATTCGCTTAAATTATTTTGACCCACTTGAGATAGGCCTCATCTCAGCGTACCCATGGAAGCCCACCTTCGGTGGGCTGATAGTTCTCTTTCCTCCCCAGAACTGGCAGGAGCAAGAAGCTTCCCATTTTATCTGTCCTTCAGTCACCCATCTGTAAGAATAGAAAATGATCCTGGTTGTGCTGTTGGGAAATGGGCGACAGGTGTGTGAGGGTTGAGTCTGCTGGATTGGGACACTTATGACAGGGAGAAAGAACTCTCTTTTTAGAGAGTAGCGCAGGAAATCGTGTGTGAGGTGTGGGCAGGGAAGTGGCTCTGTGAGTAGACACAGCCAGGGCCTGGGATGTCACTGTCCTGACTTGGTTTCTGAGTGGCTGTCATGTTTGCAGCTAAACAGACGCATGGATTCTGCACAAGTGGCCGGAGAGAGGTTCTTGTGATGCCATCTGCAGCATAGGGGCACAGGCAGACCAGAAGAGCAAACCAAGTCATCCTCAGGAGCCCATCACATAGGCTGCTCTTTACCTGGAGGCTTAGTATCTGATGGCAATACTGGCAGAAGCAATAAAGAACAGACTGCCAGAGCTGGCATTTTGCCAAGCCTTATGTATCAGCCCATCTCCTAGGCCAGCCTCCCGGCTGTTTTCCAGCATTTGAGAAACAACACTTCCACAGGGAGTGGCTCACAGGGGCAACATAGCTGGAGACAAAGAGGATTTCAGATTTTTGCCTGTACCAAACATGCCCCAAAGTCCTATCGATACATAGTGCAGGTGCAAAAGGAATGGAATAGTCAGACTTAGCACCCATCTGGTGCTGGAAGGGTGCTTGTTGAAGTGATGTGGCTGCCAGAACAGGTTGATGTAACAGCAGATAGATCTGTCCAGTATACACTTCTGGGCTGTACTTGAACAAAGTTTTGAAGAAAGTTGGCTCAGGAAGGAAGAAAGAGGGCTACTGCTTCTCAGTAACTTGACTCCATTATTTCTTCCTTTCTAACTGCATTTTTATTGAGGTAATTCACATAATAAAAATTACTTTTGGCAGTCCTGTGGATTAAAATGGGAGTTCTGTGCATGTTAGACAAGTGCTTTACCACTAAGCTATATTCCAGCCCCAAATTCATCTGATGAAAGTGGCCAACATCCATCGCTGGTCTACCATTGTGGAATACTCCAGTTGTGAACAGTCACTGCCTTTTCTCTCTTCCCCTTCTGTTGCTATGGATTTGTCTATGTAGACAGTTCATATGAATGAATCTTACAAGTGACCATTACTAACATAATGTTTCCAGTATTTCCTCACATTGTAGCACCTATTGGTACTGCGTTTCTTTCTGTGGCTGGATACTTAGCCACTGTATATATCATCACTTGGCAGACACGAGGATTGTTCCTGCTTACCCACTGTTGGGAATAAATGCTGCTCTGAACATTTGTGTAAAAAGCCTTGTGTGGTGATATGTTGGTTCTCCAGAGTACAGCCCTAGGAGTGGAATTGTTTGGTGGCAACTCTCACCACTTCTTGTGATTCTTATGATTCTTAGTTGGGGAGCATGGGCCAAAAGGATCACTGCCATGTTTCTGAGCTGAAGCTCTGGTGCAGAGAATGCTGTGGGGAGGCTTTGGGGCCTATAGGAATTTAGCTGACACCACAGTCTCTCCAGAAGTAACAGTGTCCAGCAAAGGAAGCCAGGTCTCCCTTGTTAGCTCAGCACCATTGTACATGAACCTACGATTCCATCTGCTGCTGCTCTTCTCAGAGGCAACAAATCTCTAGTCAGGTAGTCAAGAAAATAGGTGCAAAGAGGTGATAGGATTTTTTTAAGTGCTGCCTGGGAACTTGGTTTATTTCCTTTTATAAATTCTTGAGCTTTTTGCCAGTGTTTTGGGTAAGCATCAGAATACAGCTGTGTTAGACATCTGCTCACAGCCAGGTTCTTCTTCAGAGACCAGAGAGATCTAGAAGTAGCACTTGCAGCCTCTGGTAGGACACAGGGTGAGACGTTCTGGATGAATACAAAGCTCTAGGCCTTTCTCTTCATCCCTGCTGACATAGAAATCACAGTCTGAACCTACTTGCACCTTTCCTTGTAGCTTTAAATTCAGATGCAAACAGAGACTATGAACCCCAGGTAATCTTCATGATGAAATTATTATTTTTTGTAATGCAAACAGATGATGGGGCTTCACACTAGTTCTTTCTTTCAGAAATGTGTATATTTTTATAGTTATATAAATCTGGTTAATTCTTGCAGTCTGTGGCTAAGTACATTCCCTTCTAATTCTAAGGGCTTTAACAACCCAAATATTTAAATGATACATTTAATCCAAGAGGATTCTGGGAGTTGGGGAAACAGCTACAAGAGGCTGTTTATAAGGGAAACCTATTCATATCCTCCAACCTTATTGCTGTTGCCCTGAGATGTACACCCTTCTTTGAAGGTCAAGGTGAACTTCACCCCCTCCCCAGCCTCAAAATTCCATGCTCTCTGGCTTCACTCTTACCTTACCCTTGGAAGGCTGGAGAGCCAAGGCAGAGCCTGCAACAAGCTTCCAGTGCTTAAACTGTTAACTCGAATTTTCCCAAAATGTGTTTCTGGTTAGTTTAAAGAAGGATAAACAAGATTTAATAGCTGGCAATGAATCACATTTTTTTCTCTCTCTCTAAACTCTATTTGGATCCACTCAAACGCCTGCCGTTCTACTTTTGTAAAAATAAATAAATCTCCTTTTCTTTTGTGCATTTTTCTCTGTCCTGCATTTCCTAAAATACAATTTGTTTGACGGATGAGTTAAGCAGTTCTGAGGTTTGCTTTTGGCTCTGTAGTCAGCTGAGTTGTTTTCTCATCATAATTCAACAGGACAAGGTTATCACCCTCACAAACACTAACACCTCATTTAGAACCAGACCCACCCCCAGGACAGCAATTGCTAAGGTTCTCTTTTTTAGTATATGACAGTACTAGGGCTTGAACTCCGGTCCTGGGTGCTGTCCCTTAGCTTTTTTGCTCAAGGCTGGTGCTCTGTCACTTGAGCTACACCTCCACTTCCAGCTTTTTGGTAGTTAACTGGAGATAACAGTCTCACAGACTTTTCAGCCTGGCCTGCCTTAAAACTATGATCCTGATCTCAGCCTCCTGAGTAACTAGGATCACAGGTTGCACCACTGGAGTGAGTTTTTCACACCTCTGCCCTGCCTCACCCTTTCCATCATGTTTCTGGTCATACTAGGGACTGACTCCTGAGGTACACAGACATCTGAAGTGGAATTCTGGGTAGATAAGAAACACACTTAGAGATGATAGCAGTCAACCATCCACTTGGCTTGGGCACTTTTGCCAGGACCCTAACAAACAGAGGCTTATGACATGAATATCTGAAAGCAAAATAAATCTTGAGAGGTTTTTTTTCTTTCTAAAATCCAAACTACAATTATAATTGTAGCTTCCTTTCAAGAAAAAAAAAGAAGACAAACCCTCATGAAATAGTTGCCCTGAAATGAAACTGATGCCTTTTTCTGAAGTAATTATTCTGGAGGAAAACTGAACTGTGTTCCAAATAGACATGTCATTTGATTTCAAGTTGTGGGTTAGACAGAAAAGAATCTTTTAAATAATTACACCATATAAAGTAAAAGATGGGGCAGTGGAGGTAACCAGATCAGGGTACAGAGCAAGACCCCTTCGCAGTTTTTTAAGAATAGTATAAATGTAATTAAAGTTTTCCTCAATGAGTGTATTCTAAATGTTCTACTAAGGCTTCTTCAGAATGCTGTCATTTAGGAGAAAGGCAGGAGGTTCCAAGAGGGACAATTTCAGAACCCAAAAGTGGCCTTGTGCTTCTGCTGGCCCTCAGCTGAGTGGTAGGACAGGAGAAAAGGAAGAGCAAGGTATCCACCTGGGCCTGGTCTCCACCCATCTCCTTCTACCAAGCTCAACCAGAAATCCTTGAAGCAACATAATACAGCCTGAAGATTCTTTCTCTCCAGGTAATTTAGGGGAGCTTCCTGTCATAGTGTTGTTTAAATCTACCTTTCAGTACTTATTGTATAGAGTGAAACAGTCTGTTTACAGTTCTTTAGTTATTCTGCTAACAGAGATAGTCTAGCACAGAGCATCGTACATAACCAACAAATGAAGAAAGGAATATCAAACAGCCTTGATTAATTGTTCATTTCTCTTCCCAGTTTTCACTTATCAGCCATAGAAACTGAAATGGATACGTTTTCAAGGTCACCTTAAGAATATGACTTCTATGAAAGTTTTATGACATTGTTGAAATCACGTTACAGGGTTTCATCATAATGTCCTTGACCTTCGTGTCCAGGAAGAGCTGGCTGATATTAATGGCTCTCCAATTTGAACATGCTGAATTTACTTACAGCATGTGTTAGAACAGAATGGAGGGCCCATCCCTACAGTGTTGATCTAACAGATGTGTGCCACTGATGCTGCTGCTGCTGCTGCTGCTGCTGCTGCTGCTGCTGCTTGTCTGGGAACCACATTTGAGACTCTCAGAGGACAAGCAGAGGGATGGGTAATGTAAACGAGAATCTAGGGTTCACAAACTTGCCTCTTAACTTGCTAGACTGTATGACCTTTGGTAGACCATGTATACACTTCACAATTCACCATAGGGATGGGGAATAAAGTGCTTTTTATATCCACAGAGCACTTCAAGACACATACTCTGGCTCTCTTACATGGTCACACCTTCTTCAACCTTCTTCCCAGGGACATGAGAGAAAAGAGAGCAAAGAAATAAATATAATGGTGCTTTGGAAAAGCTTTTTATTCCACTCTTCTTGGTCTTCTCTTCGTAGATCTCCTTAATTCCAACCAGGCAGAACCTAACTTTTGAATCAGTGCCTTTCTGATTGGCCTTCTTAGTCTGTTAAGCAGACATCCTCTTAGTTGGGAAACAAAAAAAAATGGTGGATTCATCTTATTCTTGGAGTATGCCTGGATGATTTCCTGGGCATCCCACTGAGCTGATAGAGCAGGACCAATGTCTGTTTAGTATCCTACCCACAGTGCCACAACCATAGGGGTTGCTTCCTGGGGAGCTGTGTGCTCGCATGGCCTGATTGCTGGCAGCACCAACTCCACCATTAGTCAACTCAACATCTGGAACCAACCAGAGGCACCCATCGGATTGTCCCAGATCTGCCTCTACTTTCAGCTGTCAGCAAAGAGATTATTTGGTTTAGGATGCCAGGTCTACACCACACAATCTGCATGGAAGGCTGAGTGCTGTATTAATAAATAAGCTGAATAATGTGGAAGCGTGGGTGAGACAAAAATTCCCTCAATACTCTGTCAGCTCAAACCTCCACCAGGAAATCATTTTGCTCATAGTTGCAAAATTATTGTGGTCTGGTGGACCTGGGTGGACTGTGTTCTGCATAACCGTAGAGTGCATATTTTACCCATTTTTGCAAATTACAATCCTATTTGAGTTAACTATATAGCAATGATGCTGCCACTTTCAAACTCCTTTAGAACTCCTTGGTCAGTGGCATCCAAGACTCACTCTGTGTGTGTGTGTGTGTGTGTGTGTGTGTGTGTGTGTGTGTGTGTGTGTGTGCATACATGCACATGCTAGGGCTTGAACTCAGAGCCTTGTGTTCTTGCTTGTCCTTTTTACTCAAAGTTGGCACTCTACCACTTGACCCATAGCTCTACTTCAGGCTTTGGGGGTGGCTAATTAGAGATAAGAATCTCAACAGCCGGGCACCGGTGGCTCATGCCTGTAATCCTAGCTACTCAAGAGGCTGAGATCTGAGGATTGTGGTTCAAAGCCAGCCCAGGCAGGAAAGTCTGTGAAACTCTTATCTCCAATAAACCACTAGAAAACCGGAAGTAGCGCTGTGGCTCAAGTGGTAGAGCACTCTACTTGAGCTGAAGAGTGCAGAGACAGCACCCAAGCTCAGAGTTCAAGCCCCATGACTGACAAAAAAAAAAAAAATCTCACAGACTTTGCTGCCTGGGCTGGCTTTTAACCATGGTCCTCAGATCTCAGCCTCCTGAGTAGCCAGGAGCTCCTAGCACCCAGCTCAGACTCACTCCTTAGTAATATAAGGAAGGCCATCCAAACCTCTATGTAGGAGCTCCTATGCCAAGGAGCTTGAGCACTCGAGGGACTAGCGGTGCACATGTTGTCATCCAAGGACAGACGTATGGGGCTGTGTGGTGGGCACAGTGTCAATTACATCCATTTTGATTTTAGCATTTCCTGTATTCTGGTATGGAAAGCAAAATCCAGGACATTATCCAGAGAGGTTGTTTTTGTTAGAAATTGTTCTGTGATGTGTTAGGAGAAGCAGGCAATAAAGAATGAAAATTCACCTCATCAAGGAAAAAGAAATCCATAGATAACATTGTAAACCAGCCAGGAGACAAATGTCTGCCTGGCTTGTCACCCACCCTTTCACGGCATTGATTTCTCAAAGCCGAAAACCATAAGGAACCCAAACCAGAGCGGAAGAGCATCCTGACCTCCCATGTTCACTGATTTAATTTTCCTCTCTGAACACACGCAGCCCTGTAATTAGAACATTTACCAACCGTAAATACAATTTAAACTCTGTACATGTGTGTCTGCATGTGTGGAGAAGCTTGAGCTCAGATACGGTTTCAATAAAAACAGTCCTTCTGCACTGATTAGGATGTGTAAAGAGGAAATCTGTTTTTACCACAATCGACTCCAAACTGGTGTTGGCAGCAACACTCTTGGCCAATAAATGTCAATAACAAAGCTACATGGAGGTATGAATTAAACTCCTCACAATCTGAAGATCAGAGTTCAATATAAAACAGTATGTGCAAGCTAGTCTGCAAAGCTAAGTGGTAAAAAAAGTCCCAGCTTTGTCTGCGTCACAAACCAATCAAGGTGGTGTGCTCAGGGATGCTCTTCTCCCAGTGAACTCCACTCCCCAAAGGAAAGGAGGTTTCAGAGGCAAGGACAGGGAGCTGCAACATTTGAAGAAGGTACTTATATTCTCTAGCCCTTCAGATAACACTGGTATCAATCTGGCTTTGAAGGACCATTAAGAATGAAATAGTCAATCATTTTTTAAAAGGCATTTAACCTTTTCTGGATGGTCTTTTTTTCACTTCCTGTTGATTTATGAAAACTGGGGAACCAGCACTGTGTATGTAGTTTCTACTCCCACCTGTCCAGCCAGTGCAAGAGCTCCCAAGGGCAATGAGACTTGAAAAATCTGTGGCCACTGGCCGGGCACCAGTGTCTCATGCCTATAATCCTAGCTACTCAGAAGTTGAAATTTAAGGATCTCGGTTCAAAACCAGCCAGGGCAGGAAAGTTTGTGAGATTCTTATCTCCAATTAACCACCAGAAAACTGGAAGCGGAGCTGTGGCTCAAAATGGTAGAGGGCTAGCCTGGAGCAAAAAAGCTCAGAGACAGCATCTAGGCCCTAAGTTCAAACCCCATCAACAACAATAACAACAACAACAACAATAATCTGTGGCCATAATTATGAATCAAAAGGAAGAAAAGGGACATAAGTGGGAGAGCTGAAGATGGTGACAAATTAGGTGTGAAAATGGAGGCTCTACCCAAAGGTAGAGTGATGAAATGGTAAGGACAGGCTTGTGAAAGGGCTTTGGGTGGCACTCATATGATTTTTATACAGGCTTTTTAAAGACATTATAAAGACAATATACGTATGACCAGATCTGGTGAGAGATATAGAAAGATCTCTGAATTACATATGGTTGTTCAGTTCAGGTTGACTGTGGGGTAACTGGTCCATAGTGAGCTGTAGGGGAGGGGAAGGAAAAGCTTGTTTGCAATAACAAAAGTAAAAATAACAGTAAAACAAATCTGTGCTCCATGCTAGATTTAAGCACTTCATTGAATCATAATCACTACCTCCTGAAAGGAGAAACTGGGTATCAATCTTCTTTTACTGATAAAGAAACTGAAGTGCAGGAACTTCTTAAGGTCACACAGTGGTTAAGGCAGACTCAAGCCACTCACTCAGGCATATTCTCTGTTGCTTCATTAAACTACCTGCTGTAGGGAGCACTGGGCCCAGTACTATATACACACTTGCCCATTTGGTACTCCCTACAATGCTGTGAGGTAAGCACTATTATTCTTCTGTTCCTGCAGTTGTGGGCTCCAACCTCTGAGAGAAAGGCAAGAATCTCTGGTAAGAAAAGCCAGGTAGGCAGGTCCCACAGCCTAAAACTATGGTATTAGTCAGGTACTGGTGGCTCAAATCCATGATCCTAGCTATTCAAGAGTCCAAAATCTGAGGATCAAGATTCAAAATCAGCTAGGAGACTCTTATCTGCAGTTAACCAGCAAAACACTGAAAGTGGAAGTGTAGCTGAAGTAGTAGGGTGCCAGCCTTGCACAAAGAAGCTAAGAGATAGTACCCATGCCCTGAGTTCAAACCACAGGACTGGCAAAAAAATAAAAATAAAAATTATATGTATAGTTTCAGGTATTTTGGGAACAGGTAGTTTTTGACTTTCAAAGTAAGAGTGGTAGACAGTAGGTGAAGGTGCAAAATGAAAACCCATCAGAGCTGGGCACCAGTGGCTCATGCCTGTAATCCTCGCTACTCAGGAGACTGAAATCTGAGGATCACGGTTCAAAGCCAGGCAGGAATATCCGTGAGACTCTTATCTCCAATTAACCACCAGAAAACCAGAAGTAGCACTGTGGCTCAAGTGGTAGAGTGCTCCTCTTCAGCTGAAGAGCTCAGGGACAGCGCCCAGGCCAAGAGTTCAAGACCCACAATCGACCAGAAAAAAAAAAACAAAAAACAGAAAGAAAGAATAAAAGAAAACCGATCAGAAGCCCATGACCACTGAACATTCAGTTCTCCGTATGTGTGGTCTGAAAAAACAGCCAAACAGAAAGCACTGAGTGGGGGAGGGAGAGGAGGGGGAAGGGCTAAAATCAAAATGTATCCCAATATTTTTTGTAATTCTGCCCAACTCCTTGAAGTAACAGAGTCAAACTTTTTTTTCAAGCAGGAAAAAGTATTTGCTCTTAAATAGCAATAGGTTTTGTTGTTTTTCTTAATGCTCCCAAAATTGATTAGAAAGGCAGTGATTATTCTTTCTAATCACATGTAAAGTTTCTGTAAATTACCTCATAGGCAATTAAGCTCTTTAGATTTCTCCCATGATGGTGACAGTCTTGTGCTGGGCAAATTCTGCCCTAGAACAGCTGTTGAGATGCTAGCAGAGAAAGGCACGTGACTCTTTAGCTCATAATCCAGTTAGTTTATTTTCCAGAGATTACACTTGGGCATCATGTTGATACAAATAGCTAAGCTAGCAGCTCTAGGTCAACAGCCAGAAAATAGCTCTGTAACCTCACCACAGGTAGGGAATTATCTAGACAATATATCTGGCACAGACACATGAGTTCCACTTTTTTTTTTTTTTGCCCTTGAGTATTTTCTGGTGCCCGTTGCCAGAGCAGAGGTGGGCAAAGAAACATAGAGCTGAGTTGAGCCTCAGCTGCCTCCTTGCTTCCCAGTCTCTCTGTCTAGTTTTCTCTACTGTATGGCTTGAAAACCACTTGGGTGACCAGAAAAGATTCTCAGAGGACCTGTGCCTTTCCCGGTTCCTTTCCTTGGCCATAAACATAGCCAAGAATCCTACA
Source organism: Dipodomys ordii (assembly GCF_000151885.1). Classification (NCBI taxonomy): domain Eukaryota; kingdom Metazoa; phylum Chordata; class Mammalia; order Rodentia; family Heteromyidae; genus Dipodomys; species Dipodomys ordii. The sequence goes on from NW_012267299.1 coordinate 553,538, forward strand.
GTTTTCTCATTCTTTTTTTTTTTTTTTGGTCGGCCGTGGGGCTTGAACTCTGGGCCTGGGCGCTGTCCCTCAGCCCTTCAGCTCAAGGCGAGCACTCTACCACTTGAGCTATAGCGCCACTTCCGGTTTTCTGGTGGTTTTATTGGAGATAGGAGTCTCACGGTCTCTCCTGCCCGGGCTGGCTTTGAACCGCGATCCTCAGATCTCAGCCTCCTGAGTAGCTAGGATGACAGGCGTGAGCCACCGGCGCCCGGCTAGTTTTCTCATTCTATTCCCATAGCAACTGCATCTAGGCCTCCCAATTCTTTAACAAGTATCCTGTGTCTTCTTAGTCTTTTATCTCCAAATAAATTAGAGAGTCTGAAAAGCAGGAGACACATCTTAGATTCCTTTATTAACAGAAATACAGTGTTAAGCAAATTTATAAGTTATTTTATTTTAATTTGAGAAACAGCTATTTCTCAAAAATGGTATGAGAGGACTCACTAGCCCAGATTTTGTTCTGTACTAGATCAGTAAGAAAGAGAAAAGATGTAGATCAGGAATGATAATTAGCAAGACAAAATCAGCCTCTGCCAAGAAACCTTGCCAAAACTGAAACCCTGTTTGGATGATGAGTCCAGCTATGTAAGTACTGTATTGGGAGATAATCCGCCTGCCTTTCTTCAAGCTTTGCAGCTCTACTGACAATGAAAGTCATATCTTAGCCTGGAAATCATTGCCTTTCAGGACAATCCTAGCTCATCCTCAGTAATGGACTGAAACTAGCTTCTGGAACTGAGGATTTTCCAAATCCTTTGTAGATTTGTCCATAGAAGGCAATACTGAATGTCACAAATTAAAATGCTCTAAGATCTGGAGGGGGAAAAAAAAAGGAAACAGCTTCTTATGATTCAGATCTATAATATGCAAGTTGTCAAATAAGTCTAAATTTCTCACCAAGCATTATGGTACACATCTGCAATGCTAACACTTGGGAGGCTTAGGCCAGAGGACCTCTAGTTCAAGGCTAGTCTAGGCTATATAGCAAGACCTTGTCTCAAACAACAACAACAACAAATTAAGTTCCTATTCCTTATAGTTGGGAGCGATGATGGTGTACCTTTTGAACAATGAAGGGTCAGGGAGGTGGGGGTTCTCACCTTTTTTCCTATGAATATATTTTGGTTTAAACAGTTGTCCACTGCCATTATACTTAGATCCAATGAAATAGGGATGAAAAAATATGGTAAAGAAAATGAAAGTCTGGCCAGCATGAGGGTAAGGGAGCTTATTTCTTCTTACTGTTAGAAGGTACTGAGCTATTTCAGTAGTTCTGGCTAGATCTTTGCCTTGGTGTGCTCACTCACCAAGGGCCAGATGCCTGCCTTTCGTGGACTTAGCAAAGGCCATGCCTATAACAGCTAACACTAAATGTGATTCTTTCCTGGCACTCCAGTGCCCTTCACTGATTTTAGGCCTTCCATAGGAAGGTGAGTGTTTTTACTATAGAAGATTAAATAAACAGGTACAATTGCTTTCTTCACCAGAGCAGCCCTGGCCCTGCTTTGTACTGTGTGTAAGTTATTTTGCTTTTATTCTCTGCTGACTTTTCCTTCTCTTAAGAGAGAAGGAAATGAGGGCTGGGAGTGTGGCTCAAGTGGTAGAGTGCTAGCCTTGAGTAAAAGAAGCTCATGGATGGCGCCCAGACCCTTAATTTGAGGAGGGGGTGGTGGGAGTGGGGAGGAATGCTGGACAAGTTAGTCTATGATCTAGAGAAAGTAGCAGATTTCTACCAGGATCCTAAGACGATGAGCTGCAGGAAGGCAGCAGATACATGTCAACAGCTTCATTTTCACACTTTCCCTGTCCTGGGGGGGGGGGGGGGACACCGATCACATACCCTTGACCACTGGTTGAAGGTGTGCTTCTCCCCCTCCCCCACCGGAGAATCCCTGTGGTCGAGAGGCAAGCTGGTCACCAACCCTGCCAAACCAGTATTTGCATTCACACCGGGGGCTGATTACAGGCCTTCCACGCCCCAGCCGCCAGAACAATTTCTCGATTACACCACCAGCCGACTGGCCGGTGTAGCCGCCTCACCTTTCCCGGGTAAAACGACATCAGCACCACGCATGGGACTGGGGGTTTGCACCCCGTGATCAAGCCACGTTCTGCGCCTTCAGCCCTTGGGCAGAAGCCATGCTCCTCCAAGAAGTCACAAGCTTCCACCCCGATGGTCCCCAGACCACCTATGCCCGGGCCCATTCTCAGTCTTTGACACATTCCAGGTCAGCACCATTTCCCTGCAGATGCTCAACGTGTGTCTCGGGGACGCAGGCCCATGGCTCCAGATCGCAGGTGAGGCTGAAAAGGAGGCGCAAACACTGCATCTGCGGGGCTGAAGGAGGGTCCGATGGGCCCAAACCAGCCGGTCTGACCGACGGCAGCCTCGTGGAGGCCTTGCGATTGCTCCCGGGCTGCGGGGGCACCGGCCGCGACACCGCACCGCGGAGCCTTTGGTCATCGTTGGAGACCAATTGACTTACCAATCCTTACGACAAACCTAAGATCGTTTCCTTCAGGGGACGGACCTCGGGCTGTGTAAATGTCTCCTGACAGTCGTAATGGAGGGCTATTAGCAGTACAAAGCCTGTCCGACCTGTAGCCTTCGTTCAAGGGAATACTTCGGTGTCGCGCTGAAATTGCTGCGCATGTAAACCAATTTCCCCGACAGAAGGGTAAACACAGACTCGTTTGAACCGCGAGATGAAAACAGATGGCATATCGCAAACCGTTTCCCAAAATACAACAGACTTCGGGGCCAATTACACGTGGTTAGCTCCGAATAGCAGAGGAAATGGTTTGCTTTGCTGCGAAATGTCACAAAAGTCATCTGAAGGCACAGAAGGAGCCGCTTTGTTTTTTTCCCCCCCAAACTTGCTAAAATTAATCTTTGTTGGAGCCATTCGTAAAAAGCAGAGCCACCCTTTGCCCCCCGACTTCTACCCCTCGCCCCGCTCCCCGCCACCAGGTTTCAGGCGGTGGTGAAAGAAAGGACTGGAAACAACTCGCCCAAATGCGCGCGGGTTAGAAAAAGAGAATCAGGCGGCGCTTCCTGCCTCCCAGCTCATCAGGCCCGCTCCCCCCCCCCCGGCCCCGGCCCCAAAACCCGAGGGGCGCCCACAGCCCCTCGGCACCCTCGCCACGAGTGCGCATCGGTCCAGTCCCCCTCCCCCCCCCCCCCCCCCCCGCGCCAGCCAGAAAGCTAAGGATGGAGGGCATGCAGCTCCGCAATCCTGCCAGAGGAGGATTACTGGGGTAAACTGCAGAATCAAGGTCCTGCTTGCTCAGAACCGAGGTACAGAGTCAAAAACCCGGGATATGTCTTGATCCACCAAGGAACCAGGACGCGGGGCTGCTGGGCTCCAGGCCGGCTCTGCCATCCCAGTGCGGGGCCAGGCGGGGAGGGCGAGGGCAGGTGGGGGTTGCACCCCACTGGCTGAGCTTCCGAAGGCAGAGGGAGGCCTAAATGATCGTCCAGCACCCTCGCCTAAGACCCTGCTGGTTATGACCCGGGATCAGGAGCTCGCACCGAGTTGCAAGCCAAGGGCCCAGGGTCTCCGAGCTCCCCTAGACACGGGAAAACCCGGCTGGTGGGCCGATGCGGCCAAGGGAGCTCCACCCTGGGGCCCTCCGGCTGGAGAAGCGCTGCCCTGCTCCTGGGAGCCGCGTGCAGGGTTCAGCTGTGTTTCGGTTGCCCTCTGACCTGACCCCGGGCCCACAAAGGCCTCCTGGCTGCGCCACCATGGCCCAGCTTTCCAGTCACTGCCAAATTAATGAGCCCACGTCAGGTTGGGTTTACAGCTCGGCCAAGAAGCAACCGAGTGGAAAATGAGCCCCCGGGCCGCCCCCAGAGGCTCCCGTGAAGAGGCAGCCAGCCTCCACGACAGTCCTGGGTCGGCCCCACGAGGCCAGAGAAGTTGAGGCTCAGGAGTCCACCCTGAACTCTTCAATCATCTGCCCAGGGACCAGACCTGGCTTTAGGAAACCCTTTGGGTGTGTGAGAAATGTATCTGTCTCACTTGATTAAAACATGCACACACCACATTGACCATCTCCCATGGCAGCCCAGTAGGCATACTTGACAGGGGTTGTTAGGTTGTGGGCTTGGCAACTCTTCTGCAGCTTTGTGGAGCTATGTTCTGCCCTGAGCTGGTCAGATTAGGACTCAAGTTTGTGTTCATGGGAATAGGTTTCTTCTAACCACAGATGACACCCCCCCCCCACACACACACACACAAAGTGTGTGCCCTAGTCAAGCAGTTTAGGTCTAAGAAGCCTGGTACACAGAGAAGATATTTACAGTCTGGTGCTGGGTGCCAGGATTGAAAGCCAAAGATAAGTTGAAATAGGATTTGGTGTGTTTTGAATAAAAGTTGATCGGCTGGCTTCCACCCCAGTCTGGAAGACTGGCTCTCTGTGCTGATGGCTCTGCTGTCTCCATGCTCTTAAAACATAGGGGAATCCAGCTCAAGAAAAATGAATAACCTCAAAGCTGATAAAGCGTAAGGCATTGGTTTCTATGATTCCTTCCAGATTTTTCAAAAGAAGAAAAGAAAGCATTTTCTCATTTAAAAACACGAAGTCAGAAGAACAAGGTCCCTTTCCCTGCAGCTTTGTTTGCTGTTGAGAACTGGGAATGATAAGAACTAGGAGGAGCTGCTGTGACTGTTGGCTGATTCCTGAATCCTATCACTTCATCTTCACCCTTCAAGGACTACAGCCTTCCAGAAGTGGAGGTCTGGGCTGCTGGCCTTGCTCTTCTCCTGACCTAAGCAAGGTCAGGGCTGCTATCAAGTCACCTGGCATAAGTGCCTACCCTTTCCCATCAGTTTCCCTTCCCTGGATTCTACACACACACCCTCTCAGACTCCTATGAGTAGACATGGCTGCCTTCTCTGAGTCTGTATAGCTCTGCAATATCTGTATACCTACAAAGTCAAGTTACATTTGTGGTATCAAGCTGTAATTATTTTAAAGGTGTTAATTATCTCAAAGAGTGCACACAAATTATAATGTATGATAATTATCTTCTTAGGTGTATTAACCAGCTTTCTGTCACTCTGACAAAATAACTGAGATCAACAACTAACTGATAAGAAAGAAAGGTTTATTTTGGCTCCATTGCTTTGAAGCTCATAACAAGACAGTCCATTGTGATGGGAGCTTATGATAAAAGTAGCTGCTCACCTTATGTCAGCTGGGAGACAAAGAGAAAATCAGAAAGGGAACTATGTCTCAACATCCCCTGAAAGGAACTCCTCTAATGACCTAACTATTTTCTACTTCCAAATTGCATTCTAATCTCCTAAAGGTACCATTACCTCCCAATAGCACCACAGGCTGGGGATCATACTCTTTTTTTTTTCCCCCCGTGTGTGTGTGTGTGTGTGTGTGTGTATGTGTGTGTGTGTGTGTGTGTGTGTTTTACTGGTTTTGAATTCGAGAATTAATAGGAGTTAGGCCAGATACTCGACCACTTGAACCACAGCATCACTTCCAAGTTTTGAGTGCTTAATTAGGCAGGCTTCAAACCATGATCCTCAGATCTCAGCCTCCTCAGTAGATTGGATTCTAGGCATGAGCCACCAGCACCTAGTTCCATCTCCAGTTTTGAAATGAGATTATTACTATTCTTTCCCTCCCTTCCTTTCTTTCTTCCTTCCTTCCTTTTGTAGTATGTGGGATCTAACCAAGGGCTTTGCACAAACTAGGCCACCATTCTATTCTACCACTGAGCTGCATATACAGCCCAGCTCTTTCCTGAAGCTTTTTTTCCTCCTTCCCTCCCTCTCTTCCTTCCTTCCCTCTTTCTTTCTTTCTTTCTTTCTTTCTTTCTTTCTTTCTTTCTTTCTTTCTTCTCCCCCAGGCTGTTCTTGAACCTAAGCCTCTTGATTTCTGCTTCCTAAGTACCTGGATTATAGATAGGCATGGACCACCACACTCAGCCCTGCAAATCACACCTTTAGCACATGGGTCTGTAGACCATATTGAATTATTAGATAAACAATCTATCTCTTCAATTAAAATTTAAACTCTTGGAAGATATGACCAAAGGGAATTATCTGTGTTGTATCATAGCTCATTATCAGACCAAGAAATGAAGTGGCTCAAGTAAGCCATGCAAGTGTGAGACCCTGAGTTAAAACTCAGGTATAGGCAAAAGATGAAAAAGAAGAAGTGGAAGAGGAGCAGGGACAGGAGCAAGAGGAGAAGAGAGTGAGAAATAAGGTTATGTTGATTTCACAGCTCATTGTAGTTGAGTTCCCTCTAAAATGCTCATCAGAGCCATGTGTTTGGGGAGTTTTGGTTCTTCCCTGAGCCTCCCTTGTCATTTATTCCTATTTCATTCCAAATTATCACATCACTAGGCTTGTTTTACCTCCAAAACCAATAAACAAGGCAGGGAAGACAGGAGAGTGAAAGAGAATGAAGTGTGCACATACCAAGGACAATTCTCATTTACTAAGACACAGTATGGTATTGTGCCTAACAGCTTACATTTACCAAAATCTGGCTACCGTCCCTCATACACTCTTAACATGATGAGCCTTGGTTTCTTTACCTGTAACAATACTTACATCATAGAGTTATGAAGGCTAAATAAAAGAATAGGCACTTCATAAATGCTGGCCTTGAATGCTCTTAATTCCACTTGGGTTCCATGTCATAATATGAGGCCTTTGGCATTCTTTATGTTCTAGTATTACAACTTGCCTTGTTGGTAGATAGTGAAGTAATAAAAAGTGCTTCTTTCATGTAAATATGAGGGATTGAAGAAAAATCATATATTAAGGGAAAGGGGCTGGGAAGGTGGCTCAGTGGTAGAGCGCTTGCATTGCATGCCTGAGGCCCTGGGTTCGATTCCTCAGCACCACATAAGGAAAAAGAAAAAAGCCAGAAGTGGCGCTGTGACTCAAGTGGTAGAGCGCTAGCCTTGAGCTGAAGAGCTGAGGGACAGTGCCCAGGCCCAGAGTTCAGGCCCCA
>NW_012267299.1:562066-603651 GCF_000151885.1 Dipodomys ordii
CCTGAACTCTGGGCCTGGGCGCTGTCCCTCAGCTCTTCAGCTCAAGGCTAGCGCTCTACCACTTGAGCCACAGCGCCACTTCCGGCTTTTTTCTGTTTGCTTATATGGTGCTGAGGAATCGAACCCAGGGTCTTGAACATGCAAGGCAAGCGCTCTACCACTGAGCCACCTTCCCAGCCCCCTGATAGCTAATTTTTAATTCACATAGTAAACTGACAAATGTCACAATCACAAATATTAATATAATTCAGAATTGAGGTAATCGTGTCCCCACCCCCAAGATTACCTTCAATGATACATTCTTCCTGGTATTTGTCCAATCTCCCGAGGGTTCACTTGTATGGCCAATTATATGTAATGCATTTATGTAAAGAATGTTGCGTAACATACTTGGCTAGGTCATAAAAGACATCATAGCTTGTGTCACTTTTTTTAGATTACTAGTTTTGGGAGACACTAGCTGCCATGGGACACATGCTGAAGGCCCAGGGAGAGACCCATGTGTCAAGAACTTAGGCTTCTTATTACATCCATGGAACTCATATGTCGTGAACGTACACCCTCCCACCCCAGTCAAACATTCAGATGATCACACAACCTTGGTCAAGCCCTCACCACCCAAGTAAGTCACTCCTGAAATCTTGGTTCACAAACACTGTGTGACAATAAATGTATATTGTTTTAAGCAACTCACTTCAAGAGTGAATTGTTATGCAGCAGAATGTAACTTAAGAGTTGGGGTAATTGAATAAACTTCCCCTGAACTTTACAGGGAAAAAAAGTCAACTTTGATTTATTTATCACTTTGTGGGTTTCAAAAGAGAGCATATGTGAGCATTACTATAGCCCTGGGAAAAGACTAGGGAAAAGAGCCACCGCAGAAAACTGTCCCAAGATTTCTTCAAGGTCTCCAGAACCAAAACGAATAGAAGTTATCCAGCAGCTCTTTCACCAAGCTTTGCCAGTGTCTCTGTTTAAAAGTTGGCTCAGAGGGAAAGACCCAAGAGTAAATACAAAATAAAACAAAAAGGGAAAAATAGCACATGAAGAGTCCTCAACTACACAAGACTTCCTCAGAGGTAGCCAGTATTATATAAGAGTTCTGCGGTTCCCAGCCTCCTTCCTCTTCTCGTTCCTATAAACACAAGAGTTTATAGGCTTGGATCTGACCCAAATTTTTAGATAGTCATCAATTTTAAGAACATGCATATATTCTGAACAGTGAAACTGTTAATGGTTATAGTGTTTATAGCTTGGGTTTAAATAGGAAACTAATAAAGATAAAATCTCTGGTTGATAAGGTGCTCAGAGCCCTCAATGGAAAGTTTCTTGTTGCAAGGCAAGGCTCTGGTTCCTTCATTGGGCCCTAGGTCCATGCTCAGAAACCACAATTTGGAGAGAGTTAAAGCAAACAGAGATAATGTGTTTCTCCCCGATCCAATATCAAGGTGGCAAGTGCTGCTTTTGTACAATAATGAGTGAGCAAGCGAGTAGCTGCGCCTGCCTTCTCTTAAGCACAACACTGTAGAGTCTGCCTTAGTTTCCTGTTTACTTTGACAGAGCAAGCAGAAGCTCTGGGGCCAAAATTGCTCTGACAGCAACCTCAGTTCCTGACCTTGACTGGAGTTGAACAAACTCTTACAGATGAAGCCTCCTCTTTGCTCCAGTGGTGGTCAGCTGGCATTCTATGGAGCCTTCCCCAGGCAGTCATCTGCAGCAGAGAATGAAGCAGAAAGACAGCTTGAGTTTGTTTTTCAGAAGTAATACACATTCAAGTCGAAATGGGCTCCAGAGCGCAACCCATCTGCCGTCACTGTTGCTACAGGTGTGGGATGTTGTGGTTTCTAACTTCTTACATGTGTTCTCCAAACAATACCTCGAGTGTCTTTTTGTTTCTGGCTAGGGTGGTTTCCTGCACTTCCGGGAGCTGATCTTATTGTAGAAAAGGCAGCTGTGTGCAAAAAGTATTACTAAAATGATGTATAAAGACAAACATGCAGCAAATGGAGTTTGCTCTGAAAATACGCTCATCCTGGGCTTGGAGCAGAACGGAGTCCAGAGAACATGTCTGAGAAGCTGAAATAAGCAAGTATAATTGATGTTTAGGCCTGAGTTTAGGCCCAGCTATCCAGCACCCCCAGATTCCTCCAGTTCCTGAGTCCTTGAGCTCTGCAGTAAACTAAGTAAAAGAAATCTAGATTAGAAACTGCAAGTAAGGGGCTGGAGATGTGGTTCAGCGGCAGGCTCTAAGTTCAAAACCCAATACCACCAAAAAAGAAAAAGAGAAAGGGAGCAAGAGAGAACAAGAGAGAGAGAAGGGAGGAAGGAAGGAAGGAAGATAGGAAGGAAGGAAGGAAGGAAGGAAGGAAGGAAGGAAGGAAGGAAGATAGGAAGGAAGATAGGAAGGAAGGAAGGAAAGAAGATAGGAAGGAAGGAAGGAAGGAAGGGAGGGAGGGAGGAAAGGAGGGAGGGAAGGGAGGGAAGGGAGGGAAGAGAAGCAAAGAAAAGGGAGAAAAGAAAGGAAGCTTAAAAGTTAAGAGTTAAATGAAGGGAAGTACCCATTAGGTGTGAGCTCTTGTCAGTCCTCCAGGGTCCCAACATGTTGACCTAACAGGATTTGGCTCTGGAGCCAACAAATTGATAAATGTCCTGAATGTAGGCAGCCAAATAGTGGGCACCAATGTTTCATGCCTATAATCATAGCTACTCAGGAGGTTGAGATCCAGATGATTGCAGTTCAAAGACATGGGGGGGGGGGTCCTTTGATACTCTATCTCCAAAATAACCAACAAAAAGCAAGAATATGGGCATGGCTCAAGTGGTAGTGTCAGCTGTGGAAGCAAACTGAGCAAGCAAGAGATTCTGAGTTCAACTCCAATACCACCAAAAACTAAAGCAAGTACATCAACAATCCTGAGGTCTAGCCACATAAAATGATTCATTAAGATATTTATCCTGCATATGACAGTCTAATAGTCTTCCCCTTGCCTCTACTACAAGTTCTTCTTGTATATAAATATAGAGGAATATAAAGTTCCTATTTTGAAAGCATTTTTCTCCTTCCTGGTTTGCCAGATATCTATTTGGATCCTATATGCCTCACATAAAAATATTGAAAAAGTACAGGCATAGTGATGTACTTCTGCAATCCTAGCTATACAAAAGTTAAAGATGGGAGGATTGTAGTTGGAAAGCAACCTAATAAAAATGTTCTTGAGACTTTATCTCAAAGAACAAGAGAGTCATGGTATCTGTAAGTATAATTCCAGCTAAACAGTAAGGAAGATCTCCACCTGAGGCTGGCCTGGGCAAATACGTGAGACTCTATCTGAAAAGCAAATTTAAAAAAATACATTAGGGGCATGGCTCAAGCAGCAGAGCACTTACCTATCAAATGGGAAGAAGGCCTTGAGCTCAGAACCCTCAAACGTCAAGGTGTGTGTGCGTGTGTATGTGCACAGCTATGCATGTGTAGTGGTGGACTTAAGGCAAATTAAACTATCTAGCTGTAGACACAAATTGATTGCTTAGCTAAGAGAAGTGAGCAGGCCTGACCCTGCAAGACAGATGGTTTTTATCAGAAAAACTAAGCACATGCTTCTTACTGTGCTCTGAAGCAATTAAAAAATGTCAATAATTATCAGTGAAATATTAGTAAAAATCTTTTAAAAATTAATTTGTGGCTGGGTGCCAGTAGTTCATGTCTATAATCCTAGTTACTCAGGAGATCTGAAGATTATAGTTCAAAGCCAGCCCAAGCAGGAAAGACTCATTTCCAATTAACCTCCAAAAAGCTGGAAGTGGAGCTATGGCTCAAGAGGTAGAGTGATAGCCTCAAACAAAAACCCTCAGAGGCAGTGCCTAGACCCTGAGTGCAAGCCCCAGAACTGACATAAAAAATAAGTAAGTGAAAATTCAGGAAATAATAAAAGCATGAGAATTTTTTAGTGATATAGATCGAATCATTAACCTACTTTAATCATTCATCTGAAACATTAATGTGTTTGCTCTAACAAAACACCTGAAGCTGGATACTTTTATAAAGCTCCTAAGTTGCCTCCTGACCATGGTGTAGTCTTGCTGGACATTACAGTGGATGTTATCATGACAGAGCACACCCAAGATAGAGGGATCACATGGTGAGACCTGAAGATAGAGACTGATTCAGGGACTAGGTTCATTCCTTTACAACCACCCTCTGAGAAGTAACTCAGGTGGTATTTGAGCTCAAGTGGTAGAGTACTTACCTAGCAAATGGGAAGGAGGCCTTCTTCCACTTTCATTGGAAAAAGATAATTGGAGACTTTTATATTTCATACAAACTTTATACATACAACTCTTGTCTCCTTACAAGCATGCACGTATTTTTGGTGCCATATTAGGATTTGAACTCAGGGCCTCATGATTGTTAGGCAGCTGCTATACCACTGAATCACATCTCCAGGCCTCATTTTGGTAAGAGTAAAAACGACAGAAGACATTACATCATCACATGTCTGTGTGTGCCACTCATGAAGACTATCCTGCTCAACAGGCCCTTGCTCACACATCCATTTGTTTCCCTTCCATTGTGAATCACATGAGATTTCCCTGCACATTATGAAGCTTCTTAGACTTGGCAAGGTGAGGCTAATTTGTTAGAGGTACCACTGGAAGTTATAATGTTCATTCCTTTTCAGAGAAGGTACTGGAGGCAGGAATTTCTCTGGGTGTGTGTGCATGGGGAGGCAGCAGTGAAATCAGCACATAGCTGAGCAAGTAAACTAATCCGAGGGTTGAAGAATTATTTTACTTTCCACATTATGAAAGTTCTCACAGTTACTCTCAAAACCACACGAACGTCTTGGTTTACTTGGGACTTTTTCAAACATTTTCAAGTAACTTCTGCATTACAAAATAGTTCCGTGCCAAGCACAGTCCTGGGTTTTCTAGGTTGAGCTGCAGATGGTACGACAGACACATAAAGCTGTGCACACAATGCTGGGGGTTCCTGCTCCGGGATGGGGCTCCTGCCCCAGGATGCTGCTCTTGATTCAGTGAGAATCTGTGAGAAGCAGCCTCAAACCTTCTGCAAGAAACGAGCCTCACAGGAAGAGTACAGCCCACCAGTGACCCAGTTTAGGAAGAATGGAGTTCAACTGGGAGGCTTTTGTCACTTTTTATTAGAAAAATCATCAGCTTAAATTAATTATACAAAGATGTTTCATCACGATGTCTACAACTTGCACAAAATACACTTTGATCAACTTCATTCCACTTATGTTACTCGTTCTTAACCACCCTCCCTCCTCTCACCTTCTTTATAACAGTTTTGGTGAATTTTATTGCAATGTATATATACATTCACATACACACATATATGTATATACCTATATGCATGTGTATACAACATATATACACATATTTAATTTATACATATATAATATATAATCTCCACTTCCATCCATTTTTTGCAAATGACATAATTTCATTCTTTTATGGCTGAATGTGTGTATATGATGTATTACATTTTCCTTATCCAGTTACCTTATCCAGTTAACAGCTGTTGGGCATCTAGGCTTCTTTCTTATCTTAGCCATTGTAAATAACACTATTATAAACATGGGAGTGCATATGCTTTTGATGCTGATTTTCTTCAGATATATACTGAGTGAAATCACAAGATCATATGAGTTTTTAGTTTCTTAAAAAGTCCTCCATACCAATTTCCATAGCAGCTGCACTAATTTACATTGCCACTAACAATGTATAAAGGGTTCTTCTTCCTACAGCCTCACCAGATTTGTTACTTTTTCTTTCTTTTACAGAGAAGACACAAAAAGACAGCTAGAAGAAAAGCCTACTCTTGTAGATTGTGAAGGAAAACCCCAGAGATAATTTTATGCCCTCTTCCAGACTTGTATAAAGAGATTGTGCTGACCACTATAAAATATATAAAATGGACTACAAACTATTACTACCTCTTTATGAAAATGGATTTTTCTCTCAGTGCACATTTAGATTTCTAATCATGTATTTGGTATGATCATTTCTGTCACTGCTTTATCTCTGGGCCATAAATTCAATCTCAGACCAGGAGGGCCTGCAAGTTAGGGCTAAATTTCAATAACTTTTGTTGGTTTTAGAGATAATGGAAATGTTTATACCAATGAACAACACTATTTTCTACACGGACTAAATAAAAAGATAATGTCATTATGTTTCAACTGCTCATGTGACTGGCTAGCTATGTTAAAACTGGGACTTACTGAATTTTACAGGCTGTATTCTATGAACCAGTCTCTAGTTCTTCCCTGTCCTTCACAGAGTTATCTTGTGATACTACGTGGTTGGGAAGTATTTAGATAATTACTTCTGTTTCAGGTTGGAAATTTACTAAACTATTCTCCCTCTCTGTTAAAAAATGATCTCCCCCTCCCCCCCCCCCCGCTATTTTTGTCAGTCATGGGTCTTGAACTCTGGGCCTGGGTGCTGTCCCTCAGCTCTTCAGCTCAAGGCAAGTGCTCTACCAGTGGCCATAGTGCCACTTCTGGTTTTCTGGTGGTTAATTGGAGATAAGAGTCTCACAGACTTTTTTGCCTAGGCTGGCTTTGAACCGCCATCCTCAGATCTTGGCCTCCTGAGTAGCTAGGATTAAAGGTGTAAGCCACCGGCTCCTGGCTCACTTTTTTATTTTTAATCATATAGTGAAATAAAGATAATTGGTGTGAAATTATAAGCTAGGGATGCAGAAATAAACTTCAACTTACTATTCTGTAGTTCATGGTCCAAACCCACCCTTTATGAGGATGTGGCCTAGTCCTCTCTCTGCTAGTTGAATTTAATTTGCAAAGGCAAAAGCTATGATGACCCTTTGGGCCCAGATTCTTTGGTGTATATATTTTCCCTAAGACATCTTGAACTTTGTACCCTGATGGCAATAGTGCAGACTGATTTCACCTAGCCTTGTTTGTCTACAGATGTCAGGTGTAGTAAAAAAGGGAAATTGGCTGGGATTGTTCCGGAGAACTCAGAGTAATGCCAGGGAAAGAAGGTTTCCTCTGTTGGTCTGTCGAGAAATGTTGATCTGTTGGTCTCCATGGAGTGTCCAGAACAAAGGATCATCAATGGCTGTGCATCCACACTGTTTATAAAATGATGTACCAGTAGGCCTGGAGCTCAGACCAAGACTTCAGTTCCTAGGGCCTGGTTAACATTGCTGACTTTTTTTGTTGTTTGTTTGTTGAAAGTAATAGGGTTTGAATGTAGTGCCTGACACATGCTAAGCAGGCACTTTATCTCTTGAACCACACCACCAGCCTTTTGTTGTTTAATTATTCTGATAGGATCTTGTGGTTTTGCTTGGCCAGCCTGGACTGAGATCCTCCTACCTAAACCTCCCAGGTCACTGGGACCACAGTCACAAGCCAGCACATCTATCTTATTGATTGAGATGAAATCCCTCTATAACATTTTCCTGAGCTGGCCTCAAACCTAGAGTCTCCCAGTCTTTTGTTTTGTAGTCCAGGCTGATCTTAAGCTCATTTTTGAAGCCCTATAAGAAGCCTGCTGTCTCCACTGTGATTTACAGGTGTAAACCATTTGATCAGACATTACTATTTTATCTATTTCATCACTTTAAGTAGTTGTACAAAGGAGATGCTATTTAATGTAGCAGTTTATGAGTACAATGTCATCCCTTGCAGACATCAGTATTTTAAGTGAGAGGAAACCAGAAGAGTTCTTTGTTTCACCCTCTCTAGGTGGAGTGGGACAGCATTATTTTATTTTATTTTTTTCAGAATCGAGACAATTTATAGCCTGGGCTTTTCAAATGCAATTTACCAAATTACCACCAGGCACTAGTGACTCATTCCATTAGTCTTAGTAACTTGGAAGGCGAAAATTGGGAGATTTGAGGATTAAGGCCAGCCCAGGCACAAAAGTTCATGAGATTCCTTCTTAACCAATAGTTGCATACGATGGCGTATGCATGTCATCCCAGCTGCTGTGTCAAGTGAAAAATAGAAGGATCAAAATCCAGGTACACACTTGAGCAGGAAGCAAGATCCTAGCTCAAAAATAACCATCACATACCAGGCAACAGGGTTGGAGATGTGACTCCCTTGCCTAGCAAGTAGAAGGCCTGAGTCCAAACCCTAGTACCACCAAAAAAAAAAAAAAAAGAGCCATATATATTTTTTTCAAGTTTCAATTTTTTGCTCACAAGATGAAATATTGCACTACAAATGACTACATCTAGAAAAATCTAAGAAGATAGCACACACAACTGATGAATTCAGCACTCGTTTCAAATTTAAGATTTTAAATGACTTCTTCAAGTCTTGCGCCTCTAACTTCATCATGCTGACTTGTCTGAGAGGCATGGTGTTTGTAAGTACCTGGATTGTTTCTGAAAAACTGCAGGTGTGGGTTAGCAGCTTCACCCAAGGCGGCGTGAAAGCAGTCAGGGCTTGTACTCTTCCCCAAAGCCTATGCATTCAGGAGACTCACTTGTGCTTAGCAAGATAGGCCTTTGTGGAGTATTTGCTGACATGGAGTGTAATCGGATGTTAAAGTTTAACAGCTACCAGGAAAAAAAAAAAGTTTTATTGAGTGTTAACAGCAGTACTGTGGAGCTGTACTTTCAGAAAGCATTTCTTTCAAGACAACATACTTCAGAAATCTCACAGGAAGTTTTCCAACCTGATCCTGTTGTAGAAAACACTGATTCAGTCAGGAAACCGGAGGACATGTAGATGGACTCAGACACAGGCACTGACAGTATCGGTGGCATCACAAGATGCAGATGGTGGCCAGTATTACTTGGGAAAATCTCCAGATCATAGCAGTTAATAATTAAACTAACTTGCCTTTGTTGATGATGGCTTCTCCCCTGGTATGCCACTGAGGACCTTCCAGATAAGCTGAGGAGTGAGAAGAGACTAGGGATCTGATTGACTCTATCTCATGTGAAAAATTAGGATGCCCAAATTGGAGAGAAACAACTTCCTGACATGGTCTTCCACTTCCCTTGCCATGAGAGCCTGTTTAGAAGAACAGCCTCATTTTCATCCATCCATCTATCCATCCATCCATCCATTTGACAGACACCAATTATATTCCATACACCATTCTAGGACTGTGCACCCAGCAGAGATCAAATAGCCACAAACTTCCACCCTTGTGAATCTCACACTCTGGTGACATGAACACAGAAAATATCCAGGCATAAGGCTGTCATGTTCAGAAGTGACAAACTCAAAGTGGTTACTGGAGCCAGACTTGGAATAAAACTGCACAAAGAAAGGGGTTGAAAATGTAGCAAACCACAGAGAGTGTCCTCAAAGGTATTTAAATATAGGGTTTTTTTTAAGAATATATGTAATCTAAAGAAAATACTCAAGTGTTCCAGAAACCTTCCATGGTTGCTATTCAACTCTCAGATATTCTCAGTCCAGAAGTCAAGGCCAAGAAAAAAATATGGACCTTGCACCAGATCACACAATCAAGAAGTAGAAAAGCTAAAGCTAGAACTCGGCTGTGTTGGCACTGGCCCAGGGTGTTCTGACTATGCGTCCCTCCCTCTAGTCAGCTCCTTGAGGCATCTGAGGAAGTTACTAGTGTTTGACATGATTCTGGTGTGCAACTCATTCATTCTCTCCACAATTGTATATAAAGCTCTATCATGTGCCAAACAGCAAGGAAAGCATAAGAGTGTTAGATAAACCCATGGTCAGAAATGGGCTTTAACCTTACAGAGCTTAAGAACACATTGCTTCAGCAATCTACATATAATTAGTAGGAAACAGTAAATTCCTTTTTCCCCCTTTGAGCACGTCCAGGGTAGCAGTTATGACCCTCCAAGCCCGGATACACACATGTGCTCAATGCAGACAAGAAATAAACTTAATGTCACATAATTGATGTCATGTGTCCTTTAAAACTAACTCAGCCCAACAACTGGGATAAAAAGATTATTGTGGAATAGTAAGTGGGCACATAGAAGGTGTTTAGTACATACTTGTTGGCAGAGAGACTCTACAACTTCAGCTGCTAGGCAGATGCATGGAACTTTCAGAGTCTCAGCAGTATCATGGTCAAGTGCTAAGACTATGCATTCATTGCACAAATATTGATGAAGTGCCTGCCTACCCTGTGGGATATTGGCCAGAATATTGCTCTAAGTGCTATGGCATTCAGATTCTCTGAACCAAAAGTTAGGTGCAAAATCGCTTTTTCTAAGTATTTCCCAGAAGTGTACTAGAATCCTTTTGAGATAGAGCCATAATTAAGTCACCTAGGTGAGAAACTCAATTTGTAACCTTTTGCCTCAGCTGGAAGGAGAAATGGACAAAGGTCTGATCTGTACTGCTTTGTGGCTTGCAGCTTGACAAGATGATCAGGGACTTGGAAGAACCTTGACTGGAAAGATAGTGGTTAGGGGAACTGGGAAGAGTCTGGGACATGCCTCTCTCGGGGGGGGGGGGGGGGACAGAGCATGAAGATATTTGTGTTTTGTGTAAATGCTCAGAGGTGGCATCACGTGAACAGGACAGGCCATTCTTAGGATAACATCAATTATACTTCATTCCCCATTCTGTCATCACCCAATGAGCTCATGAGCAAGGTGGCCATGGAGGCAGGGGTGGAGCTAGCATAGACTCTGCCTGCCCCATGGACTTCCACTCACCAAGTCTGATCTAGCTGTAACCACTGATGAGTGCCTGAGCTGCCAACAGCCCTTGAGCCCCTAATATGGCACAATTCCCAGACAGATCAGCCAGTACTTGTTGACAAGTTGGTTACATTGGACTGTTTCCATAACGGAAGAGGAAAGCACTTTGTTCTTATTAGAATGGGTACTTGTTCTTTTTGCCTTTCTTGACTATTCTTTTTCTACTAGGTGATTATCTGTGGATGTAGAGGATACCTTCTCCACTGTCAGGGTATTTACACACTCTAAGCATCCTCCATTTCCTGGCAAATGGAGCTGCAACAATGGTCACTACCCCTGGAATTTCACATCATGTTACAACACCTGACTTGAAGATTCAACTAGGTGATAATACATTGTGAAGTGGACACAATGTCTTTCAGGGTATAGTATATTCTCTAAATCAGTGTTCAATATATGATGACTTTTTCTCCCATAGCCTAGACGCATGGGTCTGGGATTCAAAGGATGGAAATGGGAATGGCTCACTCACAATCATCTTTAGTGATTCACTAGCATTATTTTTTATTCCCATTACATGTTTGGGATTTGCTTTAGTTATAAAAGGAAGTAAAAATGGAAAATGTTTCCATTGAAGGATACAACAATGGTTCCACTGAACAATAAATTTAGATTGCCTTGAACACTTTCTGCTTCTGGATAATCCAGGGAAATTAGAATTCCTACAGAGTAGGGCTGAGGAATAATGAAGGTGAATGCAGGAGATCCTTTTGGATACTCTTACTTTTCCTATTCCTAGGATCCAAGCAAATGGAAAACTACAACAACCCAATTCAGGCAGGACTGAGAATGACCCAGGACCTCTGGGGAATGACGGTTTGGAAAGGCAGCTGAAGTACTTGATTAGGTGTGATATGTAATTATAAACACCAGCAGGATGGGGCCATCATCACATATGTGAGGATTATAATAACTTTTTGGTACTTAGATTGATATTTATATTATCCATATTGGCTCGTCTAAAATTGGTTATACAATGATTAACTTTCTATGCCATTATTTAAGCTACAGGATATCAGAAGGGGATTTTGAATTAGCAATTACTGTTACCCCAAACACAAAAGAGCACTTGTGCTGAGTGCTGGTGGCTCATGCCTATAATCCTAGCTGATTAGAAGGCTGAGATCTGACTATCACAGTTAAAAGCTAGCCTAGGCAGATGAATCCAACAGATTTTTATCTCCAATTTACCAGCAAAAAGCCCGAAGTAGAGCTGTGGCTCAAGGGGTGGAGCATGTGCCTTGAGTAAAAAGCTAAGGGAGGCCAGGCACTGGTAGCTCACATCTGTAGTCCTAGCTACTCAGGAGGGTAAGATTTGAAGGCAGTGGTTCAAAGCCATTCCAGTCAGAAAAGTTAATGAGACACTTATCTCTAATTAATTACATAAAAAGCCAGAAATGGAGCTGCAGCTCAAAGTGCTAGAGCACTAGCCTTGAGCACAAAACCTCAGGGACAGCATCCAGAACTGTCAAAGACAGAGACAGAGAAAGAGAAATGCAGAGACAGAGACAGAGACAGAGAAAAGAAAAGGCTAAAGGCCTTGAGTTCAAGTCCCAGTACTGGCACAAAAAAGGACAGTAGGAGTGGGGAGGTGCTGACTTCTGACTCAAGAGTTAGTGTGTTTTATGGTTGTATGTGTGATGGTTTTGTATCATATCAGTGAGAATTATGAATTTATAGTGGCTTTCATTTGAAAATGAAACATGTCATCTTAAATAAATAAAAAGATAAATATACCAGCTCCTTACTGAGCTGGGCCTAATGCAAGTTGACAGGGGGTACTATAGTGTATATATGACTATAATGTGTCATATTGTCTAGATTGCATTTTATTTCCAAGAATTTTATTGTATATATGTTTCCACTTTGTCTGGGTCACAGAGAGAGAGAGAGAGTCCTATGTGAGATTTGGAGAGCAGAAGAGATACAATAGCCATTGTTGACCTTATATCTCACCCTATTGTAATGTGATGGCCAGGCCTGTAGCTGCACCACCTTCTCCTGGATCCTCCTGCAGTTTCTTGGATCCTGGATTATGTAACCCAGATCTGTGACATAAAACCTTCGAAAGGCCTACCATCAAAGTCAGAAGCAGACAGAACTGTCAGCTTGCACTTGGGGGTTCTATCTGATCCTTGCTCTGCTTGGGACCCCACTCTTCAATTTTTGCACTAGTCACAAAGATGACAGGTGCTACCGAGACTACTTAACCAGCTCTGACAGTTGCTTAAAATCAAATCTGAAACAAATCCCTTCATGTACCTCCATGTAGTTTTGCCTTTCTGATTGAACCCTGACAGATGCAGCCATTTAAAGAACAGAGGAGTTAATTTCCCTCTCATGAGTCAGTTCAAAGGTGAGTCATCAGGTGGATGCCACATGGACCGCTAAAGACTCCAGTTCCCTTCATCACACTAAGCCACTCATTCTAGGCATTGTTATTCTCACGCGACTGAGGCTGTCTCCACCTCCGAATTCCAGCCAGCAGGAAGGGGTAAGAGGGTACTTGGGGGCAAGCCGCTGATAGCTGGGGCCCAGCCCTAGGACTGATACATTACTTCTGTTCACATTCTGCGGCTGAAAACTTGGTCACAAGGCCTCAGCCAATTCAAAGAAAGACACCGAAGTCCTCGAGTGAGCAGTCATCTGCCCAGCAATACGGAGAGAAGGCAATCCCATGAATAGGTAGCTGCTTCCAATATACATTTATACACACATGTATGTATACATTATGTTATATAATGTTATCATAAAATATTATATAAATTATGTGTAATATAGTATCAATGCTAGTCTACACATGTGGTAATATAACTACATTTAATATGTATGTTATATATACATATTTATATACCATAACACCAACTCCAAGTCCTAAAAATACTTCAGAAGAACCACTAAAAATGAGCCGAGTTACTCTGTAAATCAAAGCCAAAAGCAGTCGAGTGTGAAAAATTGAATCGAACACTTCCAGATTTAGGATCCTTTGTGCCAATAAATAAATAAATAAACTACTACTGCA
Source organism: Dipodomys ordii (assembly GCF_000151885.1). Lineage (NCBI taxonomy): Eukaryota > Metazoa > Chordata > Mammalia > Rodentia > Heteromyidae > Dipodomys > Dipodomys ordii. Next base: position 575,806 of record NW_012267299.1, read on the forward strand.
ACAACAACCCTCAGGAACTTTCCCAACTGAAAATCATAATTGATCATAAGCTGATACCTCTGCTATTGAGTTACACTCTGCCTTACCAACTGAATGCCTCAGTAGTTAAGATGATTTTGTTTGATATCCACATGGATTAAATAGCCTAGAACACACCCAACCCACACTCAGTCGAGGAGAGGAGATTTGGTTCAAATGCTCCTTCTCAGCATGGCAGGAAATGTTTGTTCCAATTAAGTAATCTCATTTTAGAGTTAACTCTGGGCCAAGAAAATAAACAATATATCTTTCATGCACACATCCACTCTGTTGTATAAAAACTTTTATTTTCTGGGAGGCTGCCCTTGGAATTTGTACATATAATGAGATCAGAGCTGGAAAAATCCTGTTTTCTTTGACATTTAGTGGCTTTGGAAAAAAAAATAAGGAAGTCATGTGACCCAGCATCATGACAGTGGAACAAGTGGATATCAAAAATCTATAGATTATCCTTCCTTGAGAATGGCCGTTTTACAGCAAGACCATTAAGTGCAGTGGGATGTTTCCACTCAGTCTTGAGTGGCGTAAAAAGTGAGTTGCAAGAGAATCTGTTGCCGATCAAAGACCAAATGCTGTTATGCTTTCAACACATTTGAAGGGATTGGACATGATGGGTATGTACTTTCAAGATCAAGTTGCAACAATGGGAAGTCAAAGAAAATACTGAAATCCAAATGCCTAGATGGCTAAAGGGTGGCACCAAAGAAGGTGAAAGCTGGAGGACTTTCTTGGAGGTCTCCCTCCTCCAATCCCTGCTCTGATTGCAGGCTTGAAGCTGTGTTCCTTCACTCAGAATCCTGATACCCTGTCACACTCCCCCCTTCCCATAGGTACAATGCTGCACACGCTGGCTGCTATATATGCTATTCCACTTGATGAAAATAAGCAGATTGAAACTGTCACAGACAGACCAGAGGGGACAGAGGAGCCACAACTCAGTGCACTGTAGTTTCATACACTGGTTCTGAAACAGCAAGAGGACATAGTGGAAAAAGAAGAATGAAGTAAGGACCATAACAATGTACCAATGTTGCTTTCTTAGCTTTGACAAAAAGGTGCCACGGAAATATAAGATGGTAAGTGAGGAGTATGACTCTGGACAAGTTTTGTAACTTTCTATGTATCTCAACTTACTCCTTCCCCCACCACAAAAAAAAAAAAAAAGAAGATTGAAGTTCTACATTTCCCTCAAGCTTCAACCAAATACAATGTTCCATTCAATGCCTAATTGAATCCTCCCCCTCCGTTCTGACGGTGTGTGTGTGTGTGTGTGTGTGTGTGCGCGCGCGCGCGTGTGTGTGTGTGTGTGTGTGTGTGATTGTGAGGACTTGTACTTTTCCTTGTTTTTTTTTCACTTAAGACTGTCACTCTGTCACTTAAGTCATTTCTCCATTTCCATATTCTTGCTTGTTAATTGGAGATAAGAGTCTCACAGACTTTTCTGCCCAGACTGACTATGAACCTCAGTCCTCTGATCTCAGCCTCCTGAGTAGCTAGGATTAGAGGTGTGAGCCATCAGCACCTGACTTTCTGAGCTTTCTTTATTTCAAATTCTCCCTGAACTTTTCTTTTCCATCACTGGCAACTCTTGGCTATAATTTCTTACTCTTCTAACTGCTACCTCTGTATACCGATATCTTAGAAACTTGTAAGGCCTGCAGAGTTTCTAACACATGACAGATATCTTCTGTTTGTGAGCAGTGGATGGATGGATGGATTGCAGCAGCCTGTGCTGTCAATATGTGGAATTACTGCAACCTGTTCATTCTACCCAGATTTATCTAGACAAGACTTTTCCCTCAAACTAGATTTATTGTGAGGGTTATGTCTGCTACCAAAGGCATTGGCATATATTTGAAAAACACCTTCTACTTTAGACTTTTAAAGATATTTAGAAACCACATCTTAAGAACCATCACACATATCCTTCACAAGAAATGCTTTCGGCATAAACTAGTAATCTGTACTGTATACATCACAGGGGCTTTGGGCAGTATCTAATCAAAGATACAATGCTGCTGGGTACCATTGGCTCACACATGTAATCCTAGCTACTCAAAAGGCTGAGATGTGAGGATCAGTTTGGACACTAGCCAGGGCAGAAAAGTCCATGAGACTCTTACCCAATTTATCAGCATAAAGCTGGAAGTGGAGATGGCTCAAGTTGTAAGGCATCAGCCTTGAATGGAAAAGCCAAGTAAGAAGCTTGAGATCCTGAGTCCAACTCTCAGGACTAATACATACACAAAAAATAAAAAATAAATTAAGGCACAATGCTGTGCTCATATTAATCTGGGCTTAAAGCCCCTGAACTTGATGAGCATTTGCTCAGAGGAAGAAGAATTGAGACATTTTTATAGCTGGGGATTTTAAGGGATTGGTGCATCAGTCCACTAGGCTTGAATGAGATAAACAAGTAAAAAATCAGGGATAAATAAAATACTTGGAAGCTAAACAAGATGTCAGCGTAAAGAAAGAAAGTGGAGAACTTTATACTGAACTACTAAATCACAAGTGGGAGATGGCCAGCACAGACAAAGGAAATGGCATTCTCCTAGCTTCATCCTCCAAGAAAGCAGAGCCAAGAAGAGCCAGAAACGTAGTCTTGGAGTAGGTGGTTTACTCTCTGAAGTGGATCCAAAATGCAGGAAGCAAACAAGAAGCATGCCCCTGCCTGGCTGATGGCTGCCTGGAACCTGTGGTATCTGGAAATGTGTATGACTGTTAACTTGCTACCATAGTAGTGCAATGACAACAGTTAATGGTGGCTTAGCCAAATGTTAAAAATATGTTAAAAGTAACAGTTTTAGGATTGAAAATCTTACAAAAATAAGGGACAGAAACTTCCTATTCGAGAAAGATGGAAGGGGTGATATTGAATCAAGATGCTTTGCACTCATGACCTGACTTCAGGAATTGAAACACCTTTGTGCAACTACTTAATTTTTTGAGCCTATTTAATAAAATCCATCAAGTTACTATTTCCCCCATTTTGGAGTTTGAACTAAGGACCTGGTGCTTGTTAGGCAGGTGCTCTAACATTTGAGTCACACCTCTGGTTAGTCTGCTCCACGATGCTATGACATAAGAACCCTGCCAAGATAAATGACTCAAATAAGTTTTTTTGTTTGTTTTGTAGTTCCACACTTCCCTTTTCTCTCCTTGTCCCACACATGGAAAGTATGTGATGCCTCGCCCACCCACACCCTCACCAGATACTTGACAAAATCACCAATGTTTCTTTTACAAAAGAGCTTGATTTATTTTTTAAACATATTTTGCCCATCTTCACCAGTAAAGTCGCTGCCATCTCTTCAAATTAGAGTGAGTTGTGATTATATCAGAAGTTACCCATTCTTAGGTGCCTGGAGTGTGTGAACAAATGTGTTTGTTTCAGACATCTTGTGTGTGGGGATGTGTGGGTGAAGAGAGAGAATCAACTAATACTATTTTATCTCCAATTTACACAAATGGAATTTTAAATAGAATGTTCCTCATGGATTTTTTAAAAAGTGTCCTGAGAATTCCTTGACCTCTTCTGGCCCTACGGAATTTCACTTGCCAATCCCATGAGCAAAGTGATAAACTCACCATTTGTATTTGTATAAATGTTATCACCAGAAACATGAAGAGTTGGTTGGGGCATGGTGATTAAAAACAGATCTTTTAGCCAGATGCTGGTGACTCACACTTGTAATGGTAGCTTTTCAGGAGGCTGAGATCTGAGGATCATGGTTCAAAGCCAATCCAGGCAGGAAAGGCAATGACACTTTTATATCTAAGAAACTACTTAGAAAAAGGCAGCAGTGGTACTGGCTCAAGTGGTAGAGTGCTAGCCTTGAGCAAAAGCAGCTCAGGGACAGTGCCCAGGCCCTGAGTTCAAGCCTCAGGACTGGCACAAAACAAAACAAAACAACAAAAGCAGACCTTTTGTTCCAGTTTTAAATGGAACTTAAAGTCAACTATTTAAAGTCATCCAGTTTCATCTAGAGTCCAACAAAAATGTGAATTCTGGTGCAACATCAACCTGAAGGTAGAGCAGGACAACTTCCTGCTTAGAGAATTTAAATGCAGCTCAGGTTGACTTACTGGTTTCATTCTGGAAGATGTGGGCCAGTGCATGATGCTCAGTTTCCCCCTCCCTCCCTTCTTCCCCCACCTCTCTCTCTCTCTCTCTCTCTCTCCTTTTTCCCACTTTTTTCTCTCCCTTTTGCTTCCTGCTTCCTTCTTTTCTTCCTTCCTTCTTTCCCTCCTTCCTTTCTTGCTGACTTTCTTTGAAAGCTTACAATTTTTAAGGTTGTTTTTTTTAGTATTGTCTTTACATAGTTGTTCAAAGGAGTTTCAATTCAACATGCCAGTTTGTAAGCACAAAGCACCTTGATCATTCTTGGGAACTTATTTCCTCAACTGAAAAAAAAACAAACAAACCAAGAAGTTTAGAATAGAAAAACATTTTCAGGCTACTCAAGAGGCTGAGATCTGAGGATCATGATTCAAAGCCAACCTGGGCAGGAAAGTCAGTGAGATTCTCATCTCCAATTAACCACCAGGAAACCAGAAGCGGTGCTATGGTTCAAAGTATAGAGTGCTAGCATTGAGCTGAAATGCTTAGGGACAGTGCCTAGGCCCAGAGTTCAAGCCTCATGAGAAGGAAGGAAGGAAGGAAGGAAGGAAGGAAGGAAGGAAGGAAGGAAGGAAGGAAGGAAGGAAGGGAAAGAAAGAGAGAAAGAGAGAAAGAAAGAAAGAAAGAAAGAAAGAAAGAAAGAAAGAAAGAAAGAAAGAAAGAAAGAAAGAAAGAAAGAAAGAAAGAAAAGAAAGACTGGCTGGGAAGGTGGCTCAGTGGTAGAGTGCTTGCCTTGCATGCATGAGGCCCTGGGTTCGATTCCTCAGCACATATAAGAAAAAAGAAAAAAGCTGGAAGTGGTGCTGTGGCTCAAGTGGTAGAGTGCTAGCCTTGAGCTGAAGAGCTGAGGGACAGCGCCCAGGCCCAGAGTTCAGGCCCCATGACAGGACAAAGAAAGAAAAAGAAAGAAAGAAAGGAAGGAAGGAAAGAAAGAAAAAAAAGAAAGAAAGAAAGGAAAGAAAGAGAGAAAGAAAGAAAGAGGAAGGAAGGAGGGAAGGAAGGAAGGAATATATATATATATATATATATATATATATATATATATATAAAATTTTCAGATCTAGAGCAAAACAAAATGGCTCAGTGGCAAAGCGCTTGCCTAGCAAGCGCAGCGTCCTGGGTTCGATCCCCAGTACCAAAAAAGAAAAGACAAAAAAAATACAGTTAAAAAAAACCCAAACAAAAAAAGAAATTATTAAGAATTTCTGCCAGGTGCTGGTAGCTCACACCTGTAAATCTAGCTATTCAGGAGGCTAAGATCTGAGGATTATGGTTTGATGCCTGCCCAGGCAGGAAAGTCTATGAGACTCTTATCTCCAATTAACCACCAAAAATGCTAATAATGGAGCTGTGGCTAAAGTGGTACAGCACTAGCCTTGAGCAAAAAGCTGAGGGACAATGCCCAGGCCCTGAGTTTAAGCCCCAGGATCCCTCCCCCGGGTGTGTGTGAGTGTGTGTGAGTGTGTGTGTGTGTGAGTGTGCGTGTGTGTGTGAGAGTGTGTGTGTGTGAGTGTGTGTGAGTGTGTGTGTGAGAGTGCATGTGTGTGTGAGTGTGTGTGAGTGTGAGAGTGTGTGTGTGAGTGTGTGTGTGAGTGTGAGTGTGTGTGTGTGGGTGTGTGTGTGTGTGTGTTCTGGGACCTGCTCTATAGCACGAGTCACACACACTGGTGGCTTGCTGACCTTGATCTCCGCCATGCTTTGCCCAACACCAGATTTCTCTAATATCACCTTTCTTTTTTCATCCCACATGCACAGTCCTCATTCAAACATCAAACACAAACAAAAATAACAGCAAAACCAGCAGTGGCATTTTTGTTTGAAAATTTCTCTTGCTTTCCCTTTCCATGTACCTCTGACCATAAGTTGTACCTTAGCCCTTCCCAACTTCCTTTTAGTCTTCAAGATGGATTTTCTTCTTTCCTGCCTACAACATCCAAATGACCTTTGCTTTGAGCTTTTGCTAAACCACCATATGTTAGATAATTGTGCCCTAAGGAATTACTTCTAGAGTGGCCTAAACACAAAAGAAAAACACACAGCTAACTTTTTCTCTAGAGCAGTGCAAATATTTCCTTAAACCAAAGTGTCTCAAGAGGAAAACTGACAGAATAAACCTTTCACCCAGCAAGTCCATTCTGTGTAGTGCTTGTCCTAAATCCTGCTTGCGTTTTTACATCCCTGATTTATCTACTGTTTGCCAATAAAAGCAGTTATGTTCTTTGATTTAGGCTTTTTTACAATGGAAAAGTGGCCAGAGAAAATGACTCAGATGAGTGTTTTATTAACGGAAAAACTGATATGCCAGCAACAATCCAAGTTCTTTGTCTATCATGTTACCACACACTACAGCACTGACTGGAGGAGGAGATTGTAAGTTAAATGCCAACAAATCAATGGCTTTGAAGAAGTCAGATTTACCCCCAAAAAAAGTGAACAATCAAAACAGAACTCTATCAATATCACTTAATAATCAAATTCACTATCCTCTCAAATGGTATTTTAATAATGTGGGAAATGGTATTGTAATAGTGAGGGAAATAACTTTAATATCATATGAGTTTTTCTTCTAGGTCTAAGTCACCAAAGTCTCATTCAAGTAGATAAATGCTCTATACAAATGTTACCATCATTTTGAATCAATGGGCAATCATATTTATTCTTGAAATTAACTCCTAGAATTTTAGGAAGAAAAAATAACTTCAAAAGTAGTTATGACTGGTAATACAACTTCAAAATCCATTTATTTTAGGGTATGAAAGTTTAGAGGATTTTTTTTCCACTTAAAAAAAAAAAACAGGTGCTCCAGGCATGGCAAATTCACATTTATAATCCTAAGGACTCAAGAAGCTAAGATATGTGAACCAAGATTTAGAGCTAGCCAGGGCAGGCAAATCTAACTCTATGCCTATTTACCCAGCAAAAAGCTGGGAGTAGAGGTGTGGCTCAAGTGGTAAAGCACCTGCTATAAGATTGAAAGCTGAACAAGAACTTGAGGTCCAGAGTTTAAGCTCCATACTGGCACAAAAATGTACATTTATTTCTATAATCTCATAAAAGTCAAAAGTCCATCTATCTCAAGCATTCAAGATCATGTATGTTAAGAATTTTTGTGTGCATATGTATGGTTTTGGGGGGTAGAACCAAGGGCTTGTACATTCTAAGCATGTACTGTACCACCAACCCCCATATTTCAGTTCTGAGGGACAGTTTAGGAAAAGTATGTTCTAAACACTAATAAATCATTGCTTACTTTAGAACAACTGCAGATAATTGAATACCTATACCCTATAAAAGATGAGCACACAAGTCTATAACTACATTGAGAACTTACCCTCCATTGTTATATGGTACTTCCCCTGATACTCTTCTCTTCTTTTTGTAAAGACAACAGTCAGCTGTGTGTGGTAGCACATACCTATAACCCAAATTATCTAGAAGGCGGAGGTTATTCCAATCACAGACTGAGCAGGTGTGAGATGCTATCTGAAAAATAAGCTACAAGCAAAAGAACTAAGGGGGCTCAAGTGGTAGAGTATCTGCTTAAGAAGCTTGCAGCCGTAAGCCCAGGACCATTAACTAATAATAATAATACGTTGGATTAAGTTCCTACCCTGTTCCAGTATGATATTATCTTTTGTAGGTACATCTGTAATGGCTCTATTTCCAAATAAGGACACATTCTGTCTGAGGTCTGGGAGGTACATCATTTTGGAGTGAAAACTATACAATGTAATATGCTCACCAAACACATGATCAGCTCTCCTAAGTTTAAATAAAATCAAATAAAAACAAGTTTATGAGGTATTCCAGAGCAAAGAGCTCTGTAAATCCCCTCACAATCCATTCCATTGAATTGTCCACTGCACAGTTTCTCAAAGTATAATCTAAAGACCACCCATCTTGATTCAACTTGAGGGAAGAGGACTTCTTGCATATGTAGATTCTAAAGCTCTATTCCAATATAACCAAATCAGAACAGCTAAGTGTACAAGCTAAGACTATGCATTTCAAACAAACTCCCCAGGGGAAGGGGTTTATGCACACTAAAACTTGAGAACCATGGCTATATAGTGTCAGAAAAGTCTGCCTTATATTCCCCATGGTGCTTCTTAAATTCATTCCTCATTTCTTCCCCTTTTTTTCAGGTAAAATTGAGAACAGCTGGTCAACAAATTTTCTTATATTTGAATGCTTTTATAAAGGTATTCCTCATTCCTTTTTTCCCTTCAGACTAAAAGCACATAAATTAAAATATTAATTCTGTAGGCTTGATAGGATGTATTTTCTAATCACTAAATCATTTGCAAACTCTGGTCAAATTCTTTTCATCTCTAAAATCATAGCTAATACCTTTTGGTCATGGGAAGAGACACCATCATTTCATCTGTCACACTAGAAAAAGCTGAAGCCTCAAGAAGTCACACTAAAACCATCTGTGTTAGCCAGGATCTTCCAGAGCCCAGAATCAGTAGGATAGAAGCAGGATCAGTAGGATGTCTGCAACTGGAGACCTAAGAAAACTGGTGATATTAATCAGTCTCGGACTGAAGGCCCAACAACCAAGGCCTTGATGCACTAAGCACACTTGTAAAGCCAGGTTCAAGGAACAGCCTCCTTGAAGATGTTACTATTTATTTAGGAATAGGATACTCATATTATTAGAAAAGGCTTTGTGAATCCAAATTATGGATTAGGCTTCCTGTGAAGTATGATTTAACAAGGAAATGATGATGAGGAAGAGTTTCAAACGGAATCTTGGAAGAAACAGAGGGTGACATTGGTAGAGAGGAAGAGGAAAGAGAAAAAAACATGACGAAAAGAAGGTTCAAGGCTGGGTAGTGGCTCACACATGTAATCCTATCTACTCAGGAGGTAGAGGTTAAGAATATTATAGTTTGAGGCCAGCTCCAGACAGAAAAGTTCAAGAGACCGCATATCAACTAACAGAAGTGAGGTATGGTGGTACACACCTATCATCCTAGCTATGGAAGAAGCATGAATCAAAGAATCATGACTCAGGATGGCCTGAGCATAAGTGAGAGACCCTATTTGAAAAAAATAATAAATAAAAAGAACTGGGGCATGACTCAAGTGGTAGAGCACCTGCCTAGCAAGCACAAGGCCCTGATTTTGACCCCAATACTGTCAAAGGAAGGAAGGATATTCAAGGAGGTATAAGAAAGACTGTAAACAACCTCTAAATAGGGTACTATATATAGCCACTCTAAATAGGGGATGATTTATTAGAACTAGAGTTGAGGAAGTAGAGGGAAGACTCAAGTAATAGCATTCCAACCTTGAGTGCAAAACCAAGTGAGAATATGAATTCAAGCTCCAATACTGGCACACCAATGCACAAAATGCACACACACAAGCACTGGAGCTGTAACTAAAGATGAAGGCATGTGAAAAATTCCTTCAAATCAGACTAAATATTAGGTTGACCCTATAAACTTGCCACTTTTATAAGTCTATATATTAATTATTAGGAATTACATATGGTTTACATGGAATTGAACAAAGGAAAAAGAGAAGAAGCTAATGTTTGGTAAAAACTTATCTGCTAGTACATAGGCTGGGATCTAGCTTTGCTAAAGGCTGGGAGCCAATTGGAAACTATTCTACTCTAGTAACCAGAGCACAAATTGATCAGAACCTGGCTGGTAACTGGTTGTAGAATGGAACTAGAGAGGCAGATCTGGTAGATATTGCAAGAAAAAATGTCACCAAGACATTAAGATTGATTAGACATAGTGATGAATGTGAGATTTTATCTAGGGGACCAGAAGCATAGCAGTGCTATTGACAACAGAAATGCAGCCTGTAAATGCATGCTTGAAAATGTATGCATCACAAAGTTTTATAAATCAGGTCACAATTTAAATACACTAAGAACACTTGCTGTTGGTTGCTTTAACAAAAATAAAATGATAGTGGCTGAAATAAAATAGATGGATTTTTTTTCTGAAGAAATATCTGAGCTGTAGAACATACACAGAATAGGAAGAATTACTAAGTAACCAAAGTTTCTTTTATCTAGTTGAGGTGTCACAAGCTCTTATGATGTAACCCCCATCCATATGGCCCAAATTGGCTAGCAAGCATTTATCCTTGTGTCAAATAGAGCAGCTTCCACACAAAAATATGACCATCAATTTTATACATAATTTCTACTTACATCCTATTGGCCAGAATGTGGTTCCATGATCACATAAGCTGCAAAGAAGCCTGGGAAATGTCATCTCTGGGGATGGCCTATTAAAAGGAGAAAACAACAGTCTCCTGTCATTCATTCAGGGACAGAAGGTCATTCTGCCCAGATAGGGCTAAAAGAGGTTAGGAAAACAAGTTTATAGGGCTAACCATGATGGCACACACCTGTAATCCAAGTACTCAGCAAGTTAAGAGGTGGGGAGCATGTGTTTGAGGGCAGCTAGAGCTAAATGAGAGATCCTGTCTCAAAACAACAGAAAGGAAGGAAGGAAGGAAGGAAGGAAGGAAGGAAGGAAGGAAGGAAGGAAGGAAGGAAGGAAGGAAGGAAGGAAGGAAGGGAGGGAGGGAGGGAGGGAGAAAGGGAGGAAGGGAGGAGAGGGAGACTGTGAGGGAGGGAAGGAAGGAGGGAAGCAAGGAGGGAAGGAAAGGAAAAGAAAGGCCTATGCATCTTAGGATCTGCATAGAGATAAGACACAAGAAAGTTTCATTTATAAGCATAGAGCAAGAAACTTGCATGTGGTCTTCATGTTATCATTATAACTGACTTCCTAAAGAAAAAATACTATTTTTAGTACATTTTGGCACATAGTAATTGAACCTACTTGTGGACTGCAGGGTGGCATTTCAATATATGTATACAAGATAAAATTTCATGTCAGTCACTTTATTAGTCAGGATTAGAAGTATTTGCCATGGCTCTGACTACAGTCAGACTCTGTTCTCTTCCTGAAATAGCCTGTGGACCATGGCTATGGGCAAGGTAGCAGTGATGTTACAGCAGCAGCAACAATGACAGCCCAAGCACAGGAAATCACACTGGAAGGAGAAGCTCAGGGCTGGCAGAAGTGTGCTAACCTTTCATCCATGTCATTGGATTTAATATGGTAACTTTGTAGACAAAGCTGCTCCTTTGAGCTCAGGGTTCATAAAAAGTGTGACTGGTCCTTGATGTTCCCAGTCAACGATAGTAAGGAAAACAGAACCCTGAAAGCTCACATTGATGGAAGCAAAGACAGAGCTGGGGGTCAGCCCAGCGCCCTGGCTCCTCCTCAACCTGACAGAACTGAACAGCTATTCATAGCGGTTGGAGCACTTCCAAGCTGTGAGTGTAAATTTACTTGTATCATCTCTGCAGAGAGGAGCTGTATAGTCCCCCATGCCTCTCCGTTGATTCAGATCGACTGTTTATTTGTTTAGTCCTGTAATGATATTATCCACAGGGCTAGAGCCACACAGGGAGGATGAGGAATTCTTGGAGGAGGGAGGCTGGGAGTGTTTATTGCCCTGTCAGCCCCTCACGACAAAAGACAAAAGTTGCTGTAATTTGTGTGTCCCTTCCCCCACATGATTCATATGGACAATATCGAGTATAGGTGCTGATGAAGGAAAAAAAGTACAAGAAATCAAGATTCCAGCTGCCTTGGGAGCGTGATAGAGAAATGCCTGTGATTAAACTCCACAATTCCAGAGCTGGAAGGGATTCTAAGATGTTATCCATACCACAGGGAGGGAAAGAACACCAGCTCTGTACTGGCTTGGGCCTTGTGTGGCCTTGGACTTTGACCCTCAAGTTCTTTTTTCTTTCTTTTTCTTTCCCTTCCTTCCCCCCCCCCTTTTCTAACATAGTGGTTTATGTTGCCTTAGCAGAAGAATCTAGGCTTCTCATGGCACTGAGTATTGTGGGGGGCATAACTTCCCTTTTTGTCAGCACATTTATTTTTAGCTAAGTTGCAATGCAGTTCTTAGCTGTGGGCTTACGTATTATCAACGCCAATTCTAGTTCATCTCCTCAGGGTCCGGCTGAAACCACCTAAAATGTGCTGCCAGTTGGTTCCTGATTGTTTTTCTGGAAGCTTGCACTCAGTACTTTTTCTGCCTCAGAAATATGCCATCCATCCAAGAAATACACAACTGGGAAGGAAAGGCAAAACAAATCAACAGGGAGAACATGTCACTGACAGGCTGGCAAGTGAGGGACAAGGTTACCCAGCCCTTCTTGTCACATGGAAACTGCCATTGCCCAATGTGATCAGTACCACCCGTGAGTCTGTCCCACAGTTCATGGGTACCAAGATAGAAAAGGGCCCTGCAGTGAGGGCTGACTGGGAAGGCAAGGCAGGCAGGATGGATGGCTGCCACAGGCCTTGAGAAACAACAGAAAGGGCACACCCCAGAGCAATGCCATGCTGCCAGACACCAGTGAGGAATGACCTGCAGTGGCAACCTCAAATGGCCTGGGATCTTTTGGAGAGGAGGGACAAGGCAAGCAAGAAGGCTGGATTAGGAGTAGCAGTCATGGCAGCAAATAGCCAGTTGTGATTCACAAACAATGGAAACATTTCGTGACCAAGGCCATGGAAAGGGCTATGGAGAGCCACGTGGGTCTTCCTGCCACTCGTCACTAGAACAGCCCCCATCCGTCTGACGCACACCCCTTCAGTCTATATCTAGTGAACAGCCAGCCGATCGACCTAAATATGATTATAATATGAATAATAGAATACAGGAGGAAAATGCTTAACAAGTGAGCTGGAGATCCATTAATAATCCTCAGAAGCCCTGCATTGCTGGAAGAGGCTGTGGTTGGGAAGCAGATGCAGCTGTGATTAGGCCTTGGCCTCGGGCTGGTAACTGAGTTTGTCTTCTCAGTTCCTCTCCCAGGGAAAGAAAATCTAGAAACATCCCTTCCCTCATTTTGCTTCTGGGTGTGAATGGGGTAGGAGGGGGGGCGGGGAAGAGAGCTTGTCCTAGAACAATGCAAACCATGTTAGTAAACTGAGGGAGTATTTTCAATGAACAGGACAAAAGTGCCCAGGCAAAGGAGCTTGAGTTCTCTGCCACCCCCACCCCTCGGGATGCCTGGTCCTGCCAAAAACCATTTACAAATAAAGAGCTCTCAGAAATGTGCCCTACCTTGGGCCAAAGAGGAGAACCTCTTTTCCAATAAATATTTGGCCGGGAGAGAGGGATTGGGGCCAAGAGTCACGGAGGGAGCCAGCGGCCCGGGTTTGTTTGGATTGCCCGGCCGGCCTGCGAGGGAGCGGCCAGGCACAGCTGACCACGGGTACAGCTAGGTTAATTTCCACATGGAGATGCAGAAACCCTATCCGCGGGTTGCGAAGCGTGGGTCAGCCCAGGCATGTTAATCTGTTTAGCATGTGCGCCGCGCCGAGGAGCCAGACCACCGGGGCGCAGGAGGCGCGGCCACAGCCGCAGCCACCGCCGCGCTCCTCCCGGGGAGTTAATAAAGAGCTTAAGGCAAGTAAGTGCGTCGAGGTTGCGGGCGGCTCCAGGACGGCGGCCCCGGGGAAGGGCCAAGCTTCCTGCAGCCACCGATCGCATCCAGTCGCCCTGAGAACCTCACCGAGAGGCAGAAGGAGTCCGGCGCCCGAGCCACCCGAGGGCCCGCGGGGACCCAGAGCGCAGCGCGGCGCGGCGCAGCACCGCCGTCCCCGCCCCGGAGCCACCCGCGCCTCCGCGTCCGCGCCGCGCCGCGCAGAGCCGCGCCGGGAGGTGGGGAACGAGGGCCTCGCCATTTCGAACATTTTTAACTAATCAAAATATTTGCTGATGAGTATTTATTTTTACAAGCAGTCGGTTTGGCTGGAGACTTCCCCAGCAACAATATGGGCTGCCGTATTAGGTTTGAGCCTGAGCCAAGTGCGGTCGGGCTTATTGAATCTGCGCGCCGGAGAGCACTCGCTCCGGAGATGTTTCTGTGTCCTGCGGAAACAGTTTTCCCGAGACCATCTTTGTACAGATGGCGCTTAGAACACAACCACATGTCCCCCCGCACCCTCCCCCGCGCCAGACGCGGGAGGCTTCGCGTATTCGTTTGTACTGAATGACAAGAGGAACGATTGCACGCCCTTTTCCTGCACAAACCAGCAAAAGCGGGGCGTGGGGGCGAGGAGGGGGGCCGGGGTGGGGGCGGGGGAGGAAGAAACATCTCTGTCCTGAGAAAGAAGAGCCAAAACTCAGTAAGCGCCAACAAGACTCCATCAGAACCACCCAGGATCCCGGCATCCCCAGCACCCCCGTGACACACCCCTCCGTCGTGAAAAGCAGTTTTTTTTTTCTCCTCCTCCCCAAACTCACTTTTAATTTTACCCAAGCCAAGTTGTTGGGTCTGGTCCAACAGGGATTAAACAACTACTTCATTCAATCATTGCAAAGCCACTGGCCACTGTCTAGGAAAAGCCACGAAAGCTGAAGTCAAATCAAGTTTGACAATGGACAGTGAGGCTTTGCAGTACCTTGAACTCCAAACATGCTGAAACATACTGGACCATAAAAAATTTAAATGTCAGTGCCGAAGAACTGGACAAAAAAAATAGTCTTTAAGAAAATGGACTGCCGAAGTGTGGATCCCCTGTTGTTAACTTTTAATAATTCTGCAATGTTTGTTGGTGGCTCTGCCTTGGGGGGAAGGAGGTTGGGCACGGCTGGCCTGGAAGAGGGTAAGAGGTTACCACTGCCCAGAAGCACCTGCAGGAAGTGTAAATGAGCCTTCATGGAAAATAGCAAGTTGGATGCAAGCAAGAAAGCACATTTACCCATTGTGAAAAGACTTCCCAAGTGCAAGATGAGACAGGATTGGTTCAAATGCAGGGGAAAAAAAAGTTTGCACATTCAGAGATTCTAAGCTAAGTGACTGAAAGAAAAAAAATCAGGAAGCTTTCAAAGGCAAGTAAAATGCAAGGAAATGGAAAGTAAAATGAACAGTTTGAAACTCTGAGCCCATGTCTCCTTTTATTCTAGAGCAGAGGTTTTTGTTCAGCTTGGGGAGCCATGATTGAAGGAAAATCCTTCCTCTTCTCTCTGGAAGGTTCTTCATTTGCTTAGTTTAGTTGGTCATGAAGTGTCCTGGTCTTAATGACTTAATGACATTGGCCACCTGTGTAATGTTGGTCCACAAATTCCCCCAATTCAAAATCAAACTCACACTGTGTAGTGTGAAGGGAACTTGTAGGATTTTTTTTTTCCTCAAAGAGATCCATGGTTCTGAATTTAAAACAGAAAAGGTAATTCTGCCAGTCCATGGCCTTGAGTTTAAAACAAAGGTAGTTCTGCCAGTAATTCTATGATTTTGAAACTTCTTGGCTAAGAGAACTAGGAAAATAAAGATTCCAGAGAGGAAAAAAAATGTCATTAACTGAGGAACTTAAATTCTTTGAAATCAGAAGAAACTGGTTTCAATATTCCAGATCAGACTTCCTTTAGCCAGTGACACTAGCAAGAGGATAGTTTTCTCCTAAGAGAAAGATATCACTAAAGTGCCTGATATCCAGGAAACCAATGATAACTACTTATTTGGAAAGTGGCATATTCCCAGGCTGCCTGAGGCTTCTGAGGCCCCCTCAACTCTATATGAAAGGCATCTTTAGCTCAGGCTGCTAACAAAATAGCATGGAATAGGTGGTATAAACAACAGATGTTTATTACTCACAGGTCTAGAGGTCAGAAACCTAAGGTCAAAGGGCAGACAGATTCCCTGGTTAGTGAGGAAACTTCCTGCCTTGAGAACAGCCACCTCCTTGCTGTGACCTCATAATGTAGAGAGAGGGCACTCTAAGTAAGCTCTTTCTTTTCTTATAAAGATGGTAATCCGAAGATGGGGCCCTACCCTCATGAACTAATTACTTAGCATCCAAAGGCCCATCCTCCACATTTCATACATGATTAGGATTTGATGCATGAATGGAGGCCTGGAGTCCATGAGGGAGAGGTACTACTATCTCAGTGTGAGTCACCTGTAGGACTGCTACCTGTAGGCTAGCAATTTCCAGCTTTCCTTCCAGGCTAGATCAAGGTCCTACAAAAGACCCACCTCTTCTGTAAACTTTCTCCATCTGTCTTCCTTTTTTATTACCTTAATTCTCTTAACATGTTTTAGAGGACTAACTTTGCCTTCCTTATTTAGTAGCATGAGTAGCAGAAGATATTATGAGTACTTTTTAGCTCCCATGAAGAAAGTTATATCCGTGACAGTGTTTCTTAGTTTGTTCTATATGATTGTAACAGAATACCTAAGGTTGGGTAATCTATAGAGAATGTTATTTTCTCACAATTCTGGAGGCTAGGAAATCCAAGATCAAGGCAACCAACATCTGGTGAGGGCCTTGTTGCCACATTGTAACAAGGTGAAAGGCAGCCCATGGATAGAAGTAAATGAGAGGAACTTGCGCTTTTATTAAGCACCTACTTCTGTGATCACAGCATCAAGCCACACCTAAAAGCAGAACTCCAAGGACCTAAACACCTCCCAACACTTTCCAATATTTGTTTGGGGGAAAATGTTCAAACCGCAGTACAATGGTTGATATTGTTGTTGATGATGACAATGATGATGATGAACTAGCATCTAACACTGATTTACTATCATTTCCCACTGTTTTGTTACAGAAAGTTCACAATGTGTCTTTAAGATCCATACTAAGTTTGCCTGTTTGACATACAAGAACAAGAATATTATGGCTCAAGAATATTATGTAGCTTATTTCACCAGGTTAATTTATGGCAGAATGTTCTTAAATTATTGGGTCTGTACACTACCCAATAGTGGCACTATAGTAAAAGTCCCTTTTTATGTAGATAGTGGCCCCCAATGTGTCTGTGAAGGATAGAATTATCTGGGTTCTTAAGTTTGCTATTCTCTTAAACTCTAACATTTTATGTATCAATACTTTTCTTACTGGGCAGAATTGTAACAAGTAAAATATATTATATAACATAATACTTTTATGTAATATAGAATAATCATATTGAAGAAAATATCCATTCTCTCAACATATTAATTCTTGTCTCCCTCTGCCATTTTTTAAACTGAGTCTCTTTCCATCCTTCTGCTTCCCTGAGCCCAAGTTATCCCATTTATTTCCATGACAGTGATTGGCAGCTTTGATTTCTTATATATATTTAATTCTCAAATAAATCAGGCCTCAGACTGGGAAAATTTGTTCTAAAAAATATCCAATACTAGCCTAGTGCTGGTGTCTCAGGCCTGTAATCCTAGCTACTCAGGAGGCTGAGACCTGAGAATCATGGTTCAAAGACAGCCCTGGCAGGAAAGTCTGTGAGACTCTTATCTCCTATAAACCACCCCAAAACCCAGAAGTGGCACGGTGATACAAGTGGTAGAGCGCTAGCCTTGAGCTGAAGAGCTCAGGGACAGTGCCCAGGCCCAGAGTTCAAGCCCCAAGACCCCCCCCAAAAAATGCTAATACTAATGAAATAATAGATAAAAAAGAAAAAAATCTAAACTTTAGATTTACACAGAGTTTCCCAGGGGGCCCATAGACAGATCC
Organism: Dipodomys ordii; assembly: GCF_000151885.1. Lineage (NCBI taxonomy): Eukaryota > Metazoa > Chordata > Mammalia > Rodentia > Heteromyidae > Dipodomys > Dipodomys ordii. The sequence continues at coordinate 593,488 of NW_012267299.1, forward strand.
AGTGCAGCGGCACTTCCTGAAGAGCTTCAGGGTAGAAGGTACAGAAATGAATTAAAATGCAAGTGGACCTGGATCTGGCCTGCTACAACAAGGTAAGGGCAGAAATATCTCCCAATTGAAGCAAAAAGAATAGTCTTGGTTAACTTTGTCTCTTGTGCTGTATACTTCTGGCTCTCTCCTATGATAGTACCTACTCAGAAGGTAAGATCTGAAGGATCAAGTTTCCAAGCCAGGTCAAGCAGAAAAGTCTGAGATTCCATCTTTATTTAACCAGCAAAAGAACCAGGCTGGAGGTATGGCCTGAGTGGTAGATTGCCAGCTGTGAGCAAGAGAGCCCAGTGAGAGTTCCAGGTCCTGAGTTCAAGTCAGGGTAATTTTCTTTTTCATTAACAATAATTGCACACATATGTAAGGTAGACTATGATAATTTGATTACATGGATACAGTGTATAATCAAGGTAAGTTAGCATTTCCTTCTTCTTCTAGTTATTTGTTTATTTGAGATAGTGTCTCCTTATATACCTCAGGATGTTCCAGAACTGGCTGTAGTCCAGGCTAGCCTCACATTTATGATCCTTTTCCTCCTCCTCCTAAATTCTAGAATTCCCATCTTCTTAAACATTGACCATTTCTCTGGGTTAGAGCCTCCAAACTCCTGTCTTCTAGTTCTTTATAAAATACATAATAAATTACTATAAACTGTAGTCACCCTACTGTGACTTTCTGAATATGACATTGCCTCATTCCATGATCAAAAAGTATTTCTTCCTAAATAATGTGACTGATGAGGAGAGTAGCTTTAAAATCAGGACAAACCTAAGTCATTTAGATAAGCCATTTGTCTGGGATTCACATGGAAAAGAAAATCACCACCACCACCACCACCACCCCCCCGCACACACACACCCATACACAATTCCTCAAACACCTGGTGCCCTTCCATGGGCCAGACTCACCCGGAAAGAACAGAATGATGTTGCCTAGTGAATCCCCCCAGGCTTCACATTCCAAAATTATCCCATTAAATGAGCCCAGGCAGTTGCTTCTGAAATCATAAATTCCAAAAGACAATGAAAGTTGCAATCACAAGGGGTAACAGAAGCCAAACACATTAGGAGCATGTTCCTTGAGCAAATAGCATAATCCCGGACACGCGGGAACACATGGTTTGCCTCAAACATGTTTCATTTTGTCATCGCACTGAGTGTGCAGTATTTCTCTGTGGGTGCACGAGTGATTGATTTCCTTGGGAGAATTGTTTGTAAGAACATGAAAGTTGCCAAAGCAAACACGGTGGAGGGAAGTGTGGAGAAGGGGAGTAAGGATATTTGGAGTAGATGTGGGCTTGGGAAGTTCATGCAGAGGTGAGACAGTGAGAAGTAGAACAAATAAAAACATTCTGCACACTTCATCTACATAAATTATGTTCAGAAATTCACTCTGTGTAGACATTAGCTGTGCAGCTACAAGTCTCCCGAGTGTGCCGCTAGAATGTGGGCACAAAGCCAATGTTTAAGTGAATGATTTGTAACTTTTCCTCTACATAAATTAATCTATGAATATTTAGGTCATCCTGATTTTAATCCACCAAAGTCATGTAGTCATTGTAAAAAAATAAGCCACTCTGTTTTTTATGATAGAATTCTATTACCAAGTTGTGTTAATAGATTTGTCTCAAACTATGTTGATGAAATAGTAAACATTAAGCATATTTTCCTTTAGTCTCTTTCTGTACTACAAAATAAAACTTATCGAAGTAATATACCACAGTATTTATAACTGAGAATTTTAGGATGTCCTTCTTTCTGCGGTTATTTACTTTAAATGTAAGCTGTTATGGTAATGATGAGCGTGTTTTAGCTCTTATCTGGCCATGGGAGTAGCTTCTAAGAGATATAAATTTGTCACAAAATATGATAAATACTTAAACATGTGGTTACATTACAGAATAACAAATGAATTTTTTTGTTTATTTAATGTGGATCTCATTCTGCATATGCTGTTCTTAAGTTTTAAAATGAAAACTTGGGATAATTATGGGATATCTGAATGAACAGTTCCATGTTGAGATGGTACTCTGAGTATAATTTAAACCTGGCAGACAATAGACTTTTGAGATGATTTTCTACAGGAGTGAGCTTAGCTCTGTTGTGCAAAAGATCTCATGCTTCATACTAAGACCTAGTCTCTCTCAGTCTCTGCACTGCCATCCCACTGCCAGTTTCTACCTAACAAAGAAAAGAGATCACTTGTATTAGTTACCTATTATTGTGTAACAAGTTGCCCCGGAACTCAGCAGTTTAAAACATTATTTCACAATTTTGATAGGCCAAGAGTCTGGGCACAGTTTTGCTAGATCCTCTCTCTACCTAGCTCTGGCTCACATGGTTGTCAAGACCTGACTAGGAAGAATCAACTTCCACAGTTACTCACCTGTTTGTTGGCAGCTCCTCTAGATGGAGGGCCGAGGCTTCAGTTCTTCCAGGACTATTGGCTGGAGCCCTCTTCTCTAGGCTTTTTCTCTAGCCCTCTTCCCAGGTAGGCTTCTGCATTGAGCATCTACAGCATGTCAGCTGGCTGCCAAGTGCTAGACAGAAAGTGGACAAGACAGTGTTAGCAAGATGGAAGACAAGGTCTCTCAGCTGGCCCAGCTTGATGTCCTATCAGGTTTGCTGCTATCTTATTAATGGACGCAATCACTAGGTTCAACTTACACTCAGCAAGGAGTGGATTGCACCAAAGGTAAATACCAGGAAATATGAAGAAACTGATGACTACTAGAAATATACTTCTCTTGCATCGCAGGCTCTAGTTTCCATTCTAGAGCAGTGGCTCTCTGTAGTCCCAGTGTGATTCCTATACCCTTGCATCGCTTGGAAACTCCTTAGAGTTACAAAATGTCTGGCCTATTCTGGATCTACTGAATTAGCATCTCTGGGATGAGGCACAGCATGTTTTATCAAGCCCAGCAGGCAATTCTGAGCTGAAGTCCAGGAGGACTTTGAAATAAAGGGAACAGAACTCATTAGGCGTCTCAGTTTCCCGCTCACTGGGCCAGCGTCTTATCCATGGAAAGGTCTGCCCACATCTTGAGCACACTCATCCCTGCTAATGATTTTAGTAATCATGACTTGCATGAGACAACTGGGCACTGGTGCTTCACTCCTGTAATCTAGCTACTTAGAATGCTGAGATCTAAGAATCACAATTCAAAGCCAGCCCAAGCAGGAAAAGTCCATGAGACTGTTCTCTCCAATCAACCACCTAAAAACCAAAAGTGGAGCTGTGCCTCAAAGTCATAGAGTGCTAGCCTTGCTAGCCTTGTACAAAAAAAGTTCAGGGACAGTGCCCAAGCCCTGAGTTCATGCCTCATGACTGACCAAAAAACACACACCAGGAAGTGGCACTGTGGCTCAAGTGGTAGAACACTTGCCTTGAGCTGAAGAACTCAGGGACAGCACCCAGGCCCAGAGTTCAAGCCTCATGACCAACTAAAAAAAGAAAGTAACACCAAAAACCAAAGTCCAGGAGACCTCTTACTACTCTTACAGTTGTACTTCATATGGCAAGTCTAAGATTCTTTACATGGTGGGGCAGTACTGGAATTCAAACTCAGGGCTTTACACTTGCCAGGTAGGCACTCTAGTACTTGAGCCATACCTACAACCTAGAAAACTTGCTTACCTTCACCTTAGATTTCAGTCTCCCAACTTACGTTGACCTCATGCATCTAACCCAGAACTGATAGTTTGTAGGCTGCAAGGCCAAAGGGAATAGATCACACTAACAAAGCTTCAGAACACCTAATCAATCAAATCATTAACTTGCTTAGTTTGTTCAAGTACTTTTTGGGGGGAAGGAAAGGGAGTTGTTGAACCGAGGGCCTTGAACTTTCTAGGTAGGTGCTGAACCACTTGCGCCACAACCCCAGCTGTTCAAGTAACTTAATTCTCTAAGGAGGTTATTGAACTCTGTGCCTACTCTGAAAAAATAAAAGTTGTAATGGCTACATGCATATTCTTATGTTGTAAAGTGGCAAAGAATAGTTAATTTTGCATACGGGGACCTTTTCTAGTAGGAATGAAAACTCTAAGGTGAGTTAGCGTCATAGCTATGCAATGTTGTGGCAAAATCTCCAGTTCCCCCCAGTTGTGTTCCTTTAGGTCTCTTTAACATCCTTTCAAACCAATCATCTTTGAGAGGCCTTGTGGTGAAAGAATACAGACTCTGGGGATGGAAAATTTAGATTCAAATCTAAGCACGGATACTTACAACTTATGAGGCCCAAAGCTTCTATTTCCTAATGCAAAGACAGGGCAACCACCTATCTCCTGGGTTTGATAAATACATTAAGTGATACAAGGCAAATGTTCCTTGCTCCTGATAGCTGCTAAATAATGGGTTTTTCTTCCCCTTCTCTCCTTTGTACTCTCCCTAGTGCCTCGCCTAGTATCTTGTACATCTTTAGACTGTGCCCTTAGACTGGCTGGCCACTTTCAGAGAGCACATAGTGATGCACAAAATACAGCCTACAGTCGTTCCAATCAACAGTTCATGCTGAATACATGGGCTCTCCCCATTCCCTTCTCAATAGCTCAGTAGGGAGATTTTCCCAAAGATGCATTCATATTGTTCCTGTGTATTTGCAATTAGTCTGAACAGGTAAGATAACAATCCTAAATGATTGTAGCCCCATCCTCTGTTGCACAAAGATAATGCTAGGTCAATGTGGTAATGTCTTAGACTTCAGCTGCCACCTTGGTCTTGGGGAGTGAATATACAAAATGCATTACTCTCATGTAATTTGACATCTTATTTCCAGATTCCTGTAGCTTTCACTAATATCAGAGTTTATCCATACTGTACATAATTTTGAGGAATTAGATTGATATCTACTTTGGCAACTCTGTGGTCATGGACTGGAAAAAATAAGGCCTAGGTAATAGCTATTCTAACCCTTCTATTAGCTGACTCCATGTCAATAACAAAAGAATACATGCGAAAGTCAACAAGTCAAGTGGAAATATAACTAATCCTCTATTTCAGTTTTATAATGTGCTCTAAGTTTTTAAGAGTTATTATAGTACCAATACTGTGTTTATAAATATAATCACTTATCATTTAACAACAGGGATACATTTTGAGAAATGTGTTAGCAACTTCATCATTGTGCCAATATTACAGAATGTAGATATTCAAGTGAGGATAACTGTAGTGTCACTGGGTGATTTAATCTTTTAGAACCAATAAGTATATTCTAAACATCATTATGTGGTATGGAGAAAATTTAGATACTGTAATGTTCCAAGATGACATATGAAATTGTTTTTGATTATTGATTAATAAATCAATTATCTTTTGTTTCTGTAATACAAACCAGCTTTTAAGCCAAGCAAGTAAATGAAAGTACGAAGTATGCTCAATTTGAATGGAAAGACTTTTTAAAGTCTTGTTCCCAGAAACCATAATTAGCGGTCTTCTCTCATTTTAGGTACATAAAGATAATAGCTACATTTATGTTCTATGAGTTTTAGTCAGACCAAAGCAAAAGTCATCTGGCATAGCAATTCAAATGTCAGTCATGCAAATGGAAGTATGAACAGAAGCATTTCTTTTTTTTTGGGGGGGGGCGGTCCGGTCGTGGGGCCTGAACTCTGGGCCTGGGTGCTGTCTCTCAGCTCTTCAGCTCAAGCCTAACGCTCTATCACTTGAGCCACAGCACCACTTCCAACTTTTTTCTTTTTGCTTATGTGGTGCTGAGGAATCAAACCCAGGGCCTCATGCATGCAAGGCAAGCGCTCTACCACTGAGCCACCTTCCCAGCCCAACAGAAGCATTTCTGTTCTAGTTGATGATATAGATCCATTAGGCTGAATTGTCTGGTTATAGCAGTCTCTTATTTGTGAACAACTCCAAATTGTTTTATCCACATTGTTTGTCTTGTAGATCAGTCAATGTATTTAGTAGTCACAAAATATTTGTTGGATACTAATTAAGTAAAAGGACTTGTGGAAATGCAAAGAATTACAAGGTTTTGTCATATATCTCAGTAGTTTGAAATATAGTTGATGCTTTGTAGTGGACACTATAAACACAAGTGCTTCACAAGAACTGAATGCCAAATCAGTGAGACACATAATAAATTATTAGAAAGTAGGGGGATGAGTCCTTCAGTGGGGGCAAATAAGAATCATAGCACACAGGCTCTGGAATTAGAACATCAATGTTTGAATCCTGGCTCATCTGTGTATAGCTATACATGTTTCTGAAGAAGCAACAACATGCCTTGTAGGGTATCTATAAGAATTAAATAAGATGATTTACATAATTTGGTTAGCACAGAACCAAACTCAAAGTACTCCTTACATGTTAACTATGTAATAGTGATATTCATGGAATCATAGTATTGCTCAAGAAAGTAAAATTTTCTGCTAGGTCTTATGCAATGAAGACCACAGAGAGAAGATGAGAAGTGGCTACAGGTGTGGATAATATCATCCATGATACAAGACATGGGGTAATGTCTACCATGATAGAAAATTCAACCCAACTTAAGACTTCATCACATAACCAATAGAGAAAGACCTCAATTCTTGAGCAGAATGGAGACCTGGTAAAGTAGTTTGTAGTTTGGGGACGTTAATCTGCAATATATATTGGGCAACAAGGAGACATGGAGACAAGGAGACAAGGAGAAATGGGGGAGGAAGGGCAGAAGGCATTTCTGTGGTACATAGTGGTACAGGCACAGAGCAATAGGTACCCATCTCTGATGAGAACACTAAGTGGAGAAGAAGACAGAAAAGGCAAGTTTTTGTGGGGGGGGGGAAGAATCTCCCAGACTTGATGAATGGCTGGTTGTGAGAATTAAGATGATGAAGGAATGAGAACTGGTTCTGAAAATAGTATGCCTGTGCCAATAGGGACATGCAGTACTAGTACTGATTTTAAAAAAAGAAAAAGCAATGAAAAGGGGGAAGCCAACTATGGGAAGACACTTATCTGACTTATTTATATTATATTTATTTCAGTGGATATGTCTCTAGCAGTTAGAAATTTCTACTAGGGCTTGGAGAACAAGTTGGGGATGAGATCTGGTAGAGTCTGGGAAGGCTTGATGCTGTGGCTGTGGATAATTCCACAACCAGTCATCAGAACATTTTCTCCTCTTCCCAGCTCACTCTTCCCTTCTTTGCTTTAAAAGCTGATAGTCTAGCCCTTTACTCTTTCCTCCTCTTTCATCCTTAGTCATAAGATATCAGAAAGAGGCTGTCAATGTCTGAGAGCTTTTCCTAAAATTACCCTTCTTCCTTTCTTCGCCCCCTAAAACTTGCATATCCCATTGGACTTTCCTACTTCAAGTGAGTATGATAGAAATGTGTTTTGAGGGTTAAACACAATTCAACTGTTAACAACATGCTCAACTGGAGAGACCCTGTCCAACCTATTCCCATTCCTCACAATAAAGTGGTCCCAGCAACTGCCCAAAGAATCTAATCAGACTAGAAGAGCTTGTCTGTTGTTTTATGTGACTGGTTGACTCAGTGTGATGGCATTCTAGCATTCACTTCCCTGCTTGCTGAAAGGACCCTGTTGTTTCACAGTGCCATTCTTATATATTCTATTTCCACATGCAACTTGTGTTTCTTATTCAAAGTTCATCTTAAACACTATTTCCTCTGCAAAGCTTTTTAGGCTTCTCCTGGATGGCCTTGTATTAACTAGTTATATTTCTATAGAGCACATCATATAATTTTAATTAGCATTTTATCTCCTCTTTCCAATCAGATATTTTTCTTTGTATCCATAGCACTTCACACTATATTTGTCACACAGTAAATGCTCACTAAATGCAAGAAAAAATGAATAAATGAGAGAATGAGTGGAAGACTAAATGTAAGGCTTTGGTTTTCCTTAATTATTTTAGTTATAATGTAAGTATTTAAATGTGATCTTTGTATTTTCTTCCATCCTTTTGCTACTTTATGTCCATAATTTACAAAGATCCAAGAATCTGGAAACAGGTGCCCAAGTTTTGACACTTTTATAGCACTTCAAAAGAAGTAGGCTTAGTTTGTTATTAACTTGTCATGTATTTTATTGACTTTTAAAATGAAAGTGTTCACATTTTTTTCAGTTTAAAGGTATTACAGAGCAAAGCAATGCTTTTTACATGTTTTTTTTAAAATAAGCTATTTTCAAGCAAATCAAGAACTGAATAAACATTTCAAACCAGTTACTAGAGATTTTTCTTTTCTTTTCTTTGCCAGATACCATGATCCAGTTCTGCTCAAGTTTCTTAGACCCTGTGTGGTCTCTCTTTAAGCAGACAGGAGACCATCTGGGTGAGCAGGTAGATAAATGAGTAGAATAAAAAAGGCCAGTCTCTTTTCCCATTTATGTCTCCAAAAATAATAGGATACATGTGTGCAAAAGTGGTAAACCACTAATAATATTTAGAACTCCACAATTCCTAGTGGAAATAAAATAATAAAACATTTGAGGAATAAAATAATAAAACATTCAAGAAAGAGAACAAGTACCATAGTTAAAAGAACTGGCATCAGGGCTTGAAATGTGTCTGAAATCCCGTCACTCATGATATGGACTTCTTACAGGAGAGATTTAAATTACTTTCACGTCGCAGTACAGACAGGCCAGATCTCACGGGCAGAATCTGTACAAAATTGTGCCATAACTTGATGCCTACTAAGCACAAATGCTCAACTTGCACTTAGAAGTTTGCAACTACTGACCTAGCAGTAGTACTGGCTACTCACCCTTTCTTAGAGGGACTAAAGAAAATAGAAGCATAATTAGAGTTAAAATAAATTTCGCTTTCCCTAGTTCAAGTTTTTAAACGAGTTAAAGTAATACATAGCTTAGAAAATGATTCATAAGTGCTACTCTTTAAATACTGCTGGGGAATGGTGGCACATGCCTATAATCGTAGCTACTCAGGAGGTTGAGATGTGAGGATTACAGTTCAAAGCCACACTGGACAGAAAAACCCATGAAACTCTTATCCCCAACTAACTATCACCAAAGACCCAGGAGTGGAGGTGTGGCTGAAGTGGTACCAACCTTGAGCCAAAAAGCCAAGCAGGAGTGTGATGCCCTGAGTTCAAGCACCAGTCAGTACCTATACACACACACACACACACAGCCTAAAACACTTGATACTTTAAAGCAATATTTCTGAACCAAGCCATGTACATTTTCAAGAACCTTTAAAACATGACTACAAATAAGGAAAGTTTTGTAAAACCTTGGTCAGAAATGAAATGACCCTGTGAGCATCTCCTTGGGAACAGACCAGTACCAATGATGCTACCCTTACTAGTGACATTTCGAGGACTCCCCTTTTATAAAGAGCTACAATTCACATAAGGTGACAAATCTGCCAGGACATTTTAGTTGTGCCAAAAAAAAGTTTTACCCAACTTAGTCATCTGTCCCATTTATCACTGACTTTCAGTGACATGTGACCATTGGCAAAATTAAATTCACCTTCAAAGAATAAAGTATTTCAAATGAAAGGACAGTATTTTTTTATGTTCTAAAGAGTTTTCTTGCTGGGTGCCAGTGGTTCATGCCTGTAATCCAGGCTACTCAGGAGGTTGAGATCTGAGGATCATGGTTCAAAGCCAGCCTAGGCAGGAAAGTCCGTGCGACTCTTATCTCCAATAAACTACTAGAAAACCAGAAGCAGTGCTGTGGCTGAAGCAGTAGAATGCTAGCCTAGAGCTGAAGAACTGAGGGACAGCATCGCCCAGAGTTCAAGCCCCACAACCAACAACAACAACAACAACAAAAAAGAGTTTTCTGATTTGGGCCTATCAATAGAACATACAATTGAATAGTGTCCATCTTTTAAACATTACTTATAAAATGTTCTTGCTATTGGAAGGGCAAGGCTAAATTGTCCTTGTTAATTATTTTTAAAAAATCAGCCACTAAAAGCTCTTGTCATTAGCAGGCATTTCTATTAATGAGACAGTAACTGAAAGATCTTTTTCTTTTTTTTTTGAAATAATTATAGAGGGCTGGGAAGGTGGCTCAGTGGTAGAATGCTTGCCTTGCATGCCTGAGGCCCTGGGTTCGATTCCTCAGCACCACATAAGCAAAAAGAAAAAAGCCGGAAGTGGCGCTGTGGCTCAAGTG
>NW_012267299.1:603701-620171 GCF_000151885.1 Dipodomys ordii
TGTGGCTCAAGTGGTAGAGTGCTAGCCTTGAGCTGAAAAGCTGAGGGACAGTGCCCAGGCCCAGAGTTCAGGCCCCACAACCAGACCCCCCAAAAAATGAAATAATTATAGACTCATTGAAGTGGCACTCAACTTTTTCTGATTTGTGACATACCAAAACTAGGTATAAGCCAGGCACTGGTGGCTCATGCCTGTAATCCTAGCTACTCAGGAGGCTGAGATCTGAGGATCATGGTTCAAAGCCAGCCCAGGCACAAAAGCCCATGAGACTTTCATCTCCAATAAACCACTCAGAAAACTGGAAGTGGCGCTATGGCTCAAGTGGTAAAGCGCTAGCCTTGATCTGAAGAACTGAGGGGCAGCCCAGGCCCAGAGTTCAAGCCCCAAAACTGACAAAAAAAAAACAACAACAACTAGGTATACAACTATTTGTATGGCAGTATTAATTATGTTATAGACCTTACTTAATCTTTGCCAGTTTTTCCAAGCATTCATATGTGTATATGTGGAAGGGGCAGTCAGCATTTCAATCTATAGCATTTATGTTGCTATAATAGAGTAATTGATACTGGGTAATGTATAAAGAGCTAAAATTTCTCACAGTCCTGGATGTTGAGAAGTACAAACTCAAAGCGACGCTTTCTTGTTGCATTCTGCAATGGCAAAAGGAAGAATTGCAAGAAAGAACAAATCTGTGTTCTCACTTGTTGCAAGGGCAGAAGAGAGTTAAGCCACACCCATAAGCCTTTTTGATAGTGGTGTTAACTATTCCTGAGAGCTCCTATTAGGCTCAACCTCCTAATATTGTTACATTGGGGACAAAGTTTCAAAGGTACCAACTTTGTGCGATGTGTTCAAACAATGAAAGAGAGAGAGAGAGAGAGAGAGAGAGAGTCTGTATGATTCTATACATGTATAGACTCACGCAACAACCACAACCATTGTACAGAATTCTTCTGTCACTACAAAGGAACTCCTTCCTGTTACCCTTTCATACATTCCTTCTCTCTTCCCTGCCTCTTGGCAACCATCAATCTGTCCTCATTTCTTCAGTTTTGCCATTTCAAGAATGATACCTGGCTGTGTGTGGTGGCTCAAGCCTGTAATTCTGTCTATATGGAAGGTCAAGATTAGGGGATGAGGCTTGAAACCATCCTGGACATAAAAGTTTGCAAGATTCCTTCTTAACTAATGGGTAGTGTAGTGGCATGCACCTGTCATCCCCAGAAACTTGAGGAATCACATGTAGGAGAATCATTGCCCAGGCTGCTCAGAGAATAAGCAAAAATAACCAATGTAGAAAGGGATTAGAGGAATATCTTATGTGGTATCCTGCAGGCCTAGCAAAGATAAGGCCCCGAGTTTAGTCTCCAGTACTGCCAAAACCAGAAAGAAGAAAAAAAAAAAAACCCACCATGTTATATAAGGGAATTATACAGAATGTTACCTCTTGAGGCTTTGTTTTTCACTAACCGTAATGCCTTTGACATCCAATGTGTGACATGTATCCAAAGATTATTCCTTTCAATTGCAGAGAATTTCTTTGTATGAATATATCAGAGATTTGCCCATTTGAAAGATGTGACTTTCTTATTTCTCTTTTTTCTCTTCTTTATTACAAATAAAGCTGCTGTAGATATTTGTGTAGAAGATTTGTGTGAGCATAAATTTTAGTTTCCCAAGAAAATGAAAGAGTACAATTGACTGGGCTGTATGGTATGCACATACTTAATTTTGTAAACTGACAAACTACTTTCCAGAATGATTATCCCATTTTACATTATAACAATAATGTATGAACAGTATATCTGCTTCTTTGCCATTTTTTGTAAGCAATATTATGACATGATTTCCATATTTTTAAATGCTTTTTAATTGTTTTTAGAAATTCAATTTATTTGGCTGGTGCTACAATTCAGTGGGATTGCTTTCTACTTCACACAGTCTTTTTTACTGTGAACTCTAAACCTTATTTCATATTTACATCAACAATATAATAATTTTATATTTAGATTGAAAAAACAGAATGATGTATTCTCAATTTTGAAGTTGCCTGTGTCCACCAACCAAAAATATAGGCCAGGTTCTTCCGCCTGGCCTCATAATTTCTCTAATGGCATAAATATGTCTATCCCTAAAAACACTGTCTTTATGGGGGAGTTTAGTGGTGAGATTTGGGGGGAAGAGAGGAAGTCCTACTCACATCTATTAAGGAGAAAGCAGACTGATGCTGCACTGGTGGCCTCTGGTTGGTTATACCCAGCTTGATTCATGAGATGGTTGGCTTCCTGGCAAGATTGCTAGGATGGGGGGTATGCTTTGAGGGAGCCAGACAACCATAATTCTGCAGGTTTGCTGTGCTTTTCGTTGTTTGAAGCTAACTGGTCTGTGCAGTGACCCACAGACCAGGATAAAGCACTGCTATGTTACTTGCAAAATGAATCTGTTCAAACAGAATTCAAAGCATACTTGACAGGCTTCTGCATTAAGTACTTACACATCTGAGACAGAACAAATTGGATGTGATTTACTCTCCCTCTCAAGTTCATGCCATTCTTTGTGAAGAGGCCCAAAGTACTCACTACTAGTCTTAGGGAATGAGATGGCAAGTACGAAATAGAATCTAATTACAAAAGCAGCTTGTAGCTTCTGTTCTCCTTAAATTGACCCACAATTACATCTTGTAAATGATGGGACTCACAGTTACTATGGGTAAATAATTTCCTTTTTTTATTTACTTATAATCATGAAATTAACTTTCTGGTTGATATAAAATTAACTTTCTGGTTGAGGTTTTAAGCCAGACACTAGTGGCTCACGCCTGTAATCCTAGCCATTCAGGAGGCTGAGATCTGAGGATCACAGTTCAAAGCCAGCCTGGGGAAGAAATATCTGTAAGACTCTTCTCTCCAATAAACTACTTAGAAAACACTGGAAGTGACTCTGTGACTCAAATAATAGAGTATCAGCCTAGAGCTAAACAAGCTCAAGGACAGCATCCAGGCCCTGAGTTCAAGTCCTAGTGGTGGGGGGAGGGGAGAGTGAGGTTTTCATGTTTTCCTTTCAAACTAGAGATTTCCAGTGCTTGCCTCTTGTTCTTCACCTACATAAGAACCAAAACAAAGCAAAGATTAGATACACACTAAATGTCCCCATTTGCAAGAATTTCAAGAACTTGTAAAATGCAATGATGATGGCAAAAATGAAAATGATGGTTAGAAGAGGTGCTATTTACCAGACATTGGCATGGAGGAGTTTTCTGGAGTATTTAAAATATTCTTTAAGTGTTGTTTGCATATTCAGTGCATATTCACTGAGATATATACTTAAAACTGGGCACTTTTCTGCCTGTGGTTTTCTTCAATTAAAAACTTTTTCCAAAGTTTCTAGGAACTTGAATATTTTACAGTGTTATTCTCTCCAATGCAAATGAGCCACTTTCTCATTTTTTCCTCATCTTCACTCCTCCCAGTTTCTGAACTTGTCACATTTATGTTCCAGTGCCATGCATACTGTAACTGTTAAATTAAAATACTGTGAAATAGGGTGTGGGAGCAATAAAACTCTATTAAGATCAGTTTAGGCCCTTAAAAATTCCACCATGCCTTTCACTCACATGACATCTTTCATTCCTTTTTTTGAAGTTAGGATCCAAGGAATTTTGCATGCTGTGGGTTGACATTTAGTAACATCTTTAACTGAAGTTCCATTTTCTAAATTGATCATGAACAGTGACCTGGTAAAATTTCTTTGCACATCTGGCTCTTTTCCAAGAGAGACAGACAGACGAGGGAAGGAGGGAGGGAGGGAGCGAGGAACTTAGGGAGGAAGGGCAGAGGAAAAGGGAAGGAGGGAGAGAGAAAAAGAAAGAAACAAAATCATCTATATTTTAGGGCAAAATGTGTTTGGAACTTCTGTGAAAGTATCAAATGACTCCTTCTCACCCACTAAACATACATACCACTCCCTGCTCATGGAAAATTTGTAGGTGCACTATGTCTGCTATTTATCATTTCCCTCTTTTGCTTCTCTGATAGCTCATGTCTTAGATGCTTCCGATTAAGCCATGAGAAAGATTTTTTAACATACACCTACATATAAGCCTTGGGGAGCTAATCAACAGCTTGCCTGAGGAATTGAATCAAGTCAGTTTTTTCTTATTAAGGCATACTTGAGAACAGGCTAAGAGGAAAGAAAAAGGCTGAGGAATGGAGTAAGGATCTCTCTAGGCACCTAGTAGATGCTTGCCCATTTTCTAAAACGAAAACAAGTGGCAACAAAATGTACGAGTTATTTTTACAAGCAGGAACTCCAACAGCATGTGCCACCGATGAGAGCAGACGAGGCAGGCATCTGCCCTCATCTGTCCCCACGGGCGCCTCATTCCCAACTGCTTTACCCGGTAAATCTCCTGTTAAAGAGGTGGGGAGGAGGGGAGGAGCTCTGGATACTGAATGAGAGAAATGCGAAGATTAAGCAGAAGAAAAATAATGGAGCCTGCCGAATGCAAAAGGACATGTTGCAAGACGGAAAGAGGGAACTAGAGAGGACCTAGATGCCTTTCTTTTTTCTCCGACGTCTCCGCTTGCTCTACACAGTTGGCGGGGACTTTGGCTTAGGATAGGGACCTACGAGCTTCAAGATGGGTGAGAAAAAGAGGTCCCCTGACACAGGTGCGGAGGTGGCCGACTTTTGTCTCCGGAAAGGAGGCAGCCTGCGCAAAAAGGGCAGAAAGCCGTAGTGCACAGGACTGGGGTCTGCGGGGTCCCCTGTGCCCTGCCATCTCCCCAGGCTCCTCTAATTAGAGAGGGAGGCAGGGTGGCATTAGTTCCCAAACGTTTTAATCGAGCCTGCTTTCAATGGCCAGGGATAAATGTAGCCACTGTTACTCTATACTGAATGGATCGCAAACGCCGCCGCCCCGGCCCCCAGCGTAGCCATTCAAGGCTCTTTTCACAACCCCTAAGCGGTTCAGTCCCCGGGCCTAGCGACACTCCAGAGCGCTCCTAATTAGTCTAATTAGAAAGGTGGATTGATAGATGGATTGAAGACAGCACTGGGTTAGGAAGATGCTCAATGCTGCCAATCTCGGCTGGGTTGTGGTTTATTCTCTCCGCAAAGAAAAAGAAGCAAAGGAGGAAGTTGGAGCCCTAGCCTGCCCGCCCGCTCGCCTGCGCTGAGACTCCACTCGGGTGCTCTGACCGAGGGCTGGGCGGTCTTTGACCTCACGCCTCCGGGCCTGCAGCCCCAGCCGGAACAACCCGCTCCTCCCCCGAGGCTCCCAGCTCCGTCTTCGCCTTGCCGGGCGGATTGGAAGGATCTAGGAGCCGGCAAGGCCTTCCACTGCAGCCGGGTGCCTATCACATCCCCTTCTGCCCCCTCCTCCCCCCGGCTTTCCCCCCTAGGAACCTCGCGGCCGCCGCGTCCTCACCCGTGCAGGAGCAGCGCTGGGGGTGCCAAGTCGGCGCACCAGGCCTCCTGGACTGATCCGGCCACGTGGCAGCCCCCCCCCCCGCGCTTCCCCTCACGTTCGCTCACTCTGTCCCTCACCCCCACCACGCCAGAAACCCCAAGAAGAGAATAAGTTGGGGCTGCAGATGAGGCCTGATTGGGCCCCACACACCCGGTTTCTTCGCCCTAGTGCGGGGCGCAGGCCTGTTCTTTGCACCGCCGCTAGTCCTCCGGGTCGCGGGGCGCACAACTCCCCGGTGCATTCCTGCACTGGCCGCGGCGGGCGGGAGGCGGGGAAGAGAGCTACCCGGGTGGCTCGGGGAACACTGAACCTTTAATTGGGCTATAAATCAGGCAGGGGAGTGCGGTGGAGTTTGTGCAGGTGTAAAAACAGAGTGGAAAGCCGGGGCCGAGCAGTCAGAGCGCCCAGGCAGGTCAGAACCTCCAGCAAACTAACATCTTGATAAGTCCGCTGACAACAAAGTAAACAGCGCCGGCAGCCGGGGGAGGCGGCAGTGCTGTCGCCCGAGGCGAGCGCTGCCACCCCAGCCTGGCCCCGCTGCTGCTAGCACACCGCCCGCCACTTCTTGGGGTTTTTCTTTGTAGGGGGAGAAGGAAAGAGAATCAAAATTCCCTCCTTCTCTGACAGTTGCCACCGGGAAGCTGGACAGTGAAGGTCTGGGAAGAGCGCACTGCCACGCGCGCCCCTATGAGGGCCACGCGCTGAGGCTGATCCCAGGCCAGGCCTGTGCGCAGCCCACTTGCAGCAGCTCCGGGAGCGCGGGAAGCTGGTCCCAGTGCCGGCCCCCCCAACCCTTCCCCGTGAGACAAGGCGCTCATAAACCACCCACTCGTGCTTCATTCCAAAGACTAACAACGTGGGGGAAACACTGTCTGGCCCCTGGCTGAAGAAGGGAACAAACCAAGTAGAAAGAGCTATCCCGGAATAGTGCACCACTGCTCAGGAGCAAAATACTGTCAAAACCCAATCAGACATAGGCACAAGCGGCAAGCAGAACCACATACAAAGGAAAACAATACAGGTCTCGTTAGATCATTTTTCTAGACGTTGCTTAAGGTCTGAAAGGGACCAAATCGTTTCAAAATGTTGCCAGTAAAAATTATCCTATGTGGAATGCAACTAATCTCTTTAGGTTCCTGTCAACTGTTTCCACAAGAGGAATCCGATTTTTCAAATCAAAGATCCAAAAGTCTTTGGGGAGAGATTTATTACATGCCAGAGCTTTAGTTACAGAATAGAGTTACAATAACAACCCGCACCCACCAACTCCCTAAACTAAAGGATCCCATCCCACATAATTCTGAAGACATGTGGGAGACGGTTTTCTGGAGTCCTGTTATGTATGCAGATGGGGGTGGGGGTGGGGGTAGGAGGGGAGGACACAGAAATATTGAATTCCTTAAATAGAAAAACAGAACACAGAGCACTTCAGCATTTTATTTTTGTCCTCTGTACCCCTGTTACTTATGAAGAAGAAAACAAGATCCAAACTTGGTGACTTAAACTAAGTTCCTTGGAGATGACATCTTTAAAGGTGAAGTTAATGCTTGAATTAAACAAAATACAAAACCCTCTTGGGCGCCTGTGCATCGTCAGAGGTCTAGCACTCAAATTCCATGCATATTGCAATTTCTGCAAGTGAGGTAACAAAGATTGTTTTAAAAAGGAAATAAAAGTACAATGTGACATTTATTTTTAATTTTCTTTGATTTGGTAAAATGTGTAAGCATGGAAAAAAGTGTTCATTTTTTTTAATGGTGTCTCCCTTTGATACTCTGGACAAATCCATGTGAACATAATTTTGTCCTGTGTAAGTCATAATCTGAGTTCACATTAGTATAAGAGGGCCTGATAACAAATCAGTCCCTTCTCCCTTTTCAGAGAACAGGGACACAATGTGATCTGTTGGAAAATGCCTTAAAAACTTAGGAGACTTAAGTTCATAGTTGTCTGCTTAAAGGGGTTTGACATTGAGCTATCTCCATACCCTATAGGCATTTAGATGTTTTAGGCATTTTTTGACTAAATTTATCACACCAAAAAGCTACTGTAAAAGGATATTATAGGTTTAGTTTAACAACCTAGTGACACTTTTTAATGACAAAATGTTTAATGGAGAATTGCAAATCTACTATCTGTCCCGCCTTCCCTTCATCCCACCATTTCCTGCTAAAATAGTTTGCCTCTTGTTCCCTAAGCATGGGTTTATGTTATTAGAGGCAACATGGTAGCAGGAATTCTTTAACTTGTTTCCTATATTTAAAATGAAATAAAGGGATTTGCAATATAGCAGGTGCTCAATAAATAGTGCAGGCTAATCCCACTTTTCAAAGCTTAGGGGTTAAAGACATGATGGTAGCTAAGTAGAGAAAAGAAAGAGAGCAGGAGAAGAATAGGGTTGAAACACTGCTGGTTTGTTTATTTTAGAAGGGCAAGTGAAAGTTATCAGTCCAACTGCACATCTGGCCCAAGCAAAAGGAAACACAACACTTTCTCTTTTATCCTTGTTATTTCTAGAAAGGACTAAGTAGCAACTTATTTCGTAGACAGAGACAGAATTTTGAAGAAACTGGGTTCTTATATAGAGCCAAAATTTCTCTAATAAATTTAAGAATTTAGTTATACCCCAAAGTTGGGAAGTTTTACCTTTTTTTTCCTGAATGAATAAGGTTCTGGTGGCATTTTTTTTAATTTCTCTGAAATCAGTAATAAGAATATAATCTTGCATTGTTCTTTTCAAATACAAGAAACTGTGCATAAAAATAAGTAAAATAGAGATGGGAAATCAAATTCATTTTCCTTCACAAATATCCTTACTTGTGGATTTTTCATACATTTATGTAGTCTTTCCTTTATTGATAGAAATATCTGCCTTCTTGCAATTTTAATAGGAATTTCTAGGCAAGTGTACAAAGGCACTTTTACTTTGTGTCATAATTAATTTCTGCTTTCCTCTTTTTCTTTTCCAGTCTGTTGTTGATCAATACTTACAAAGAAAAGAGAATCTTTGATCTGTGCTTGGCTCTTTATGGAACAGTGAGGCCCAGGCAACTCCTAATGGCCTGAGATTCATCCTTTACCTTCTTCTTCCTTACCTTGCTGAGTACTGGGCCTGTGACATATTAGATATAATTTGAATTCAGCTTAACAGACTTAGATCTGTTCTAGAAGTATTATTCTATATGCAAGAAAACAACCTATTTTGAAAAAGTTACTCTTAAGAGTAGAAAATTATTCTTCCAAACCTTTCCCTAATTTTAAATTCAAAATTATGACTTTCCAAATTGTTCAAATAAGCCTGGTAGTATTAATTGATTGTTTTTCTTTTTTGGAGTAGGTTTGTCTTTCCAAGTCTAGAATTAAGAAGAAAAAATCTTTCTTAAAAACAAAAATGTTAGCCGAGTGCCAAGGGCTCATTCCTGTATTCCTAGCTACTCAGAGGAGGCTGAGATATTCAGATCACAGTTCCAAAGCCAGCCTGAGAAGGAAAAATCTGTAAGACTCCAATTAACCACCAAGAAGCCAGAAGTAGAGCTCTGGCTCAAGTGGTAGGGTGCTAGCCTTAAACAAAAAAAGCTCAGGAATAGACATGTTTTCTCAAGAAAAGTCAACATTTTCTTTTATCAAACACTAGCCATGGGAAAGATTGCTTTATATACTCTGCTTTACACTTAGATCCATCAGTTTAATTGAATGCAATCTCTGCATTGATGCTACTGTGTGTGTGTGTGTGTGTGTGTGTGTGTGTGTGTGTGTGTGTGTGTTGGTATATAGGTCTGGGAATCAAACCCAGCCTGTGTAAGCTAAGCAACCTCTCTGCCTCTGAGCCACACCCTGAGCTACTGGTTATCTTTTTGAATTAAGCAGTGGCCCCAGGCCCCACTTGGGAAGGCTGGGATTTCATAAGGCAAAAAAATAAACTAGTAGTCTGAAATTCTCCTACAAGTGCTTTGGGGAGAACTTCAGAGCTTTAGGCCTGGCAAGGAAGAGTTCCGTGAAATCTACAAGAGACAAGGCAGCTCTGGTGCTGTGGATTAAATGCCCAGTGACTGCAAGGACACGTCAAGACCGGTCTTAGACAGTTGTTCAACAGCAATAAGCTCTTCAGGAGTATATGGAGAGGAGAGAGAGGAAACATCCTCAGAAAAAGCCTATTTTCTCACTAATTGATGAGTCACTGATCTGACTCCGTATTTTGCCTTTCTTTTCTCACACTGGAAGGATGTCCTTAAAGCTGTCCTTTTAAGACCTACTTAGCAATTTGGGAAATTTTGCAAAATAAAGTTTTAAACTGGAGATCTTGACCATTAAGAATCTATAGTTGAAAAAACATACTTTAAAACTTGGAGGTGGGGAGTTGGGGAGATGGGAAGGGAAGGGATGGTAGGGGAAAAACAAAGGAGGAGGTAACAGTACTCCATAGGAAATGTACTCATTACCTTACTCATGTAACTGTAACCCCTTTGTATACTATCTTTACAATAAAAAAAAAACATAAAAAGAAATTCATTTTAAAAAAGGAATCTACAGGTGAAGCAGAGAAAACTGGAAACTACTACAGACTCATAGCTTTTCTGTATGTGTCTGTGTGTCTGCATGGGTGAGACTGCAGATACAAAAAAGTGGGATAGGAGTGCAAGGAGTAGGAAGAAAGGAGGCGGGGAGGTTCTGGCTCTGAAAGAATTAGCTGTCAATTCCAAAGTCATCCAGGGTAGATCTCCATGGTGGGGGAGGGGATGGGGTGAGAATGCAAAAGAGTTGTATAAGAAATAAATGACTCATTTACACAGTGACCTCTAAAGCAATTTCCCTACCACAGTCAGGGTTTAATAAATCACATAGATGGTACAAAGTGGAGATGTATATGGTAATCAAATGGGATTTAAAGGTTGAAGTACCAGTAGCTATGACCTTAGACAAGTCATTTACTCTCCTTTGAGCTTTAATATCCTTATTTGTAAGATGGGGTCAATAGTAATTCTTTTTCTTGCTATTTCAGTGTGATATATTAGTGAGAAGTCCTCTAAAAAAAAAAAACTGGTGTAGGGCACCAGTGACACACGCTTGAAATCTTAGCTACTCAAGAGGCTGAGATCTGAGGATCATGGTTCAAAACCAGTCCAGACAGAAACATCTGAGAGGCTCCTATCACCAATTAACCATTAAAAAGCTAGAGGTGGAGCTGTGGTTCAAGTGGTAAAATATCAGCCAAAGACAAAAAAGCTCAGGGACAGCACCAGGGCCAGACCTGTAAGAGTGAGCAAACAACACACACACACACACACACACACACACACAAGCTCAAAGATTATGAGTGGAGTGGGCTGGAACTGTAAACCACTACAGATGACTTGCACATGTGAGGCCCAACACCAGCACTTCAACAAGCAACTAAATAAATAAAAGTATCAGTTACTATCAGTGAAATATTAGTAAGGTGTTTTAAAAACAAAATTTGTGGTAAGGACTGATTGGAAATAGATAGAGAGGGATTTCTGGGAGCACTGATCACTTGCTTCTTCATCTGACACTACCTGATTGGGTATATTCATTTTGTGTTGAGATTTCTGCACACACGTTACACTTCCCTAAAAATTTTGTATTTAACAGTCTGTGTTCTGTTTTTGTTGTTAGTGGTGGCAGTTTTGTTTTTGTTTTTTGCTAGTTTTGTTTTCACTTTGGATTTTTCAAGTATGTATGTATGAGGAGTGCTATGTAGCCCAGGCTGGCCTCAAACTCATCGTTTTTCTGTCTCAGCCCCTGGAGTGTTGAGTTAAAACAATTTTTTAAAGTTTTTAGGATACTAATGATAATGGCAAAATCATCAATATGATTCAGAGCTTATAATTTATCATCTTCATTTCACCGCCTAGCTACCCTATTATACCTGAAGGCTTAGGACTCATCAATGATAAATCAGTTGTTTTCTCCTTGTGAGCCTTGTTTCTTTACTGACTAGGATTTCCTTGGTAGAGAAGCTGCAGGAATGAACCAGGAAGTTTCCTGCACACCACAGGGGTCAGCAATAAAAAAGAAAGGAGTCCAAGCTGTTCCCATCAAGGAAAAGATGTGATTAGAGAGATGTGACATGCAAAGAAATGATCTGAAAAGTGAATTCATTTGGGGAAGTGTAAGCCCCAAACAGCCCAGAGCAGCTGGTCATGATCAGCTTCTCCATCTTTCTGTCAAATGTAATCGTATCCAAGTTGGCAGGGTATTTATTGCTAAAGTCGAAGGGCCAGATTTTACACTAAACATATTTACACATTTACATTCGTGGCCCTATAAACACACCACGTTTCACTGGCTGTGACATCAAACACATTTACCAACAAAAAACATATGTCTAATTACAAAATCATAGGGGAGAAGGAAGGCAAGTAGTGGCTCATGGGCAATGAGCATGCATGCCCTATGTATGTGTGACTCAGCCACACCACCAGGAAGCCAGAAGAGACAAGAGTGAAGGCAGACAATGCTGCTCCCCAGGCCAGTCCAACACTGCTTCAGTTCTAAAGGGGATGGGAGACTGGCTGGCATTCCAATTAGAGGCACATGTATCCCTCCACCAGCATCCTACACATATACAGACAGCCTAGTTATTCCTAGGGAAAATTGCTGATTTGAGCTGAGTTTGATATTGATCATTCCTTTTAACTTGCCCTCAAATGACTTTCCTCAGCTATTAATGAAAGCAGGTGTGAGCAGAATGTGTAGCCAGCAGAAAATGTAAAAAACCAAAACCCAGAATCCTTGATTTTTGGCAATGGAGAGTAAGATCAGATCCCTACCCATCAATAGCAGTTGTAATAACACCATTTAGCTGCTCCGAGCTTAGTCCTTCTTCAAGCGAAGAAATCAGAGCCACCAGGGCCAGAGACAGAAAAACAAAGCAGGCACAGCTTCAACCACTGGCCTCAGACAGCCTTTAATAAATGGCACCGACTGGTATTCCATCAAAATAATCACCTTCCATCAGAATGACCACCTCCCCCAGCTTGCTTAGCACACTGCTACAGGAAGACATGGTGGGTTTCTAAAAAAGAATGTCTGTGAAGGGCAGGAGCCTTTTCCTGTGATATTATGCTTACTGCATAATATGGGTTTGGATAATAATATAACCCAAACTCCAGTTCCAGCTACAGAAAGTCCCTGGCATAAAGCTACCATGAAATAGGGAATGGGGTTGCAGAGATGAGTTAATATAAAGATGTTTTCCCATTTTTTTTTAAGAGGGGAAAGATCCTTGCAGTTTTTTTTCTTTCACCTCTTGTTAGCTTTTTTTCTTCAGAGGAAAGGAAATGGCTCTTAAAAGTGTGGGATGGGAATGGAGAGGAAATGCGTTGTTGAGCAGAAGCACTAGCTTTTTATTTTAAAGAAATAAAATAATTACCCAAGAGGGAAAAAAGAAATCAGCCAAGAAACAATCTAAGGTCATGACACCATGTGTGGTACAAGGAGCAATTCAATCCATAAGGGCTTCATTATCCCCGCAATAGATAACATTTGGCTAAATCTAGCTGCAGATTAAATCTCTGCAGCACAACAGAGCCCTGAATGGAGAGGCTCCTTTTTGTGTGGTCCTTCTCCGGGAGCTGCCTGAACCATTAGCCCCAATATATCCCTCTCCCTATTAACTGCGATTCCCTCCCGACTGCGCTTCACTCATTTGTCTCCACGCTCTACGGGGGCGTTTGATGAGTAGGGAAACAAGAAGAAGGGGAGAAAAGCTTCGGGTTAATGACTTGTAGCAAATCCACACTTTGTAGTTGGGAGGAGGAGAGTTGGTGGCCAATGTTTGTCCAACTGGTTTATTTTCCGAGACCCAGCCTATTGAAGAAGGCTTGTTCAAGCAGGCAACGTCCCTACAAACACACAAACATCCTTCTGTTTGCCTTCAAAACAAAACAAAAACGGGGACCCGCGTTGGATTTGCATGCGAATGAGCCGCCCAGGGAAGAGACGTCCTGGCCCTTCAAAGGCCGGAGTAGCCTGACTGCCTGGCGGCCTTTGTTCCAGCACCTGCTCGCCAGCGCGGTCTCGCTGGGCGCCAGCGCGGTCTCGCTGGGCGCGTCCCAGCTTCCAGCTCCCCGGGCCACAGCCCAGGGCCCACTCCTCATCCTCGCCCTCCCCGGGGCCCTCACACAGCCGCACACCGCCCAACCTGTACCTTGTGTGCATTCTCAGTCCTCCGCCCGCTGATCAGACCCGCAGAATTGCCAAAGACGAATACCAAACCCCAACCCCAGTGCGTGGGGGTCCAAACCCTCAGAACGCAACCCTGGCAACCCAAGTGGCCCAAGGTTGTATTTTATTACCGCCCAGGCCAGGGTTCTATGCGCTCCACCTGTGTGAAAACAGGCTTGCCGTGCCAAGCCTGGGCGGATGAAGCAGGAGCTTAGCCCGGGCCCCACCGGGCCAGTGCCAGGTTGGCCTAGTGTGATTTTCTTAAGTACACTGGGCATCTGGGAGGAAAGCTTGTCCAGGCAATTTTTAAAGATACAGGAATCTAAACCAGAGCAGATTTAGCTGGGGACTTTCCTACTTTCGGACCATCCACGCATCATACAAAAAAATTAAAAAGTACACACGGTTTTGTTCTTGGCTGTCTTCATAATTCGTTTCAGATCTAAAGTTCAGGTCTGGGCATTGCAGAAGGCTAGCAGGCGTGCCGTTCTGATCCGCCTGTTAACAGTCTCAGCACTCCTGCGCGTGGGATTCTGACGTCCTTGGGTCCAGTCCTCTCTTAGCTGGTCTAGGGTACAAGGAACTTTTGCATATAAGATTTTGGACCAACAGCATTTCCATTTGTAGCTATATATTTAGTGGTAAGTTTGAGGCGGGTGTGTTTACCCCCTCGTTTAACTTCTTTCACACGTCTCATAGGAGAGAGGGGTGGGAGGGGAGGGAGGGAGGGAGAGGGGGGGAGAGAGAGAGAGAGAGAGAAACTTTAGAGGTTGTGAGAAGCAAATTTTCCTCTCTCAGATGGGATGGGAGGCCAGGTTAGGAATAGTGAATGTCATTGCATAATAGCAACCTAGAATGTAGATTTCACTAATTTGTAAAGTTTAGAACTGTAGATCATCAGATCTGTTATCTGCCGAACATTTTAAAGAAATTGAATATATTTTCAACCTTCACTGCAAGCCACTAAAGTAGGCATTCAAATTACATATTACATACACGTGGTCTTATCTAGAGCCCCTAATTAATCTCTGGAGTCATCAAAACTAGTCTCAAGTTTGGTCGAAGAACTAGAAATTGCATGCAATACATTGTAGTCAATGAAAGGCTTAACATTGGAGACAGCCTAAATCACCCACATTGCACAGTTAGTTCAATAAACAATTGAAGCATTTACTTTGTTTTCAATTATTTAAAGCAAATACTATTTTAAAGTTGAATGTTTTTCTTATTCTTAAAACATTCATTTAAGCTAGAAGTTCAATATATTTGTCTTTCAACACAAAAACTCCTTTGTTGCAATTGCTGGGATCCCTTTCATCTCAAATGTAGAAACTCTAAATAGAACTATCTAATAAAATTTGGAGTATGTATGCAAATGTTTATTTGGGACCTTAAAGCTTTTAAACTGATAATTGGTTGTGTCTTATTATTTTTTCCATAAAAATTTTAACTGGAAACAGCCTCTTTGCTCATGTTGTTTCTATTACAATATAGTATAAATACCGTTGCCATTTTATATATATTACAATATTGTGTTCAGAGCAGAAATTGAACAAGAAGTCCAAAAATAAAATTTAAATTCCTACAAAAATTGTGGTTCCATTTTCAAATGTCTCAATAGTCTGTGAAATGGAATAGAATTAGAGTTGCACAAAATAATTTATTTTATTTGTGGCCATTTAAAAATAAAGTTCAGATCTCCCTCAATGGTTTGGACTTGGCATGTTGGATGTGTTAAATTCTCTTGGAAAGTAATAATTAAGCCTATTTTGTAATGAGTTCACACTTATACCACATAGAAACTTGCCTTTAAAAAAAGAAAATAAACTAATTAGAGGACAACGGAAGCCAACTGTTTTGGTGGCTTTTCTTTGAAAATTAAGCGTTTTATTTCTGAAAAAGGTGTAAAAATCTTACATTAGAATAGTACAATAATAATTGCCAGTAAAATTTACAATACTCCTTGTAGAGAATACGCAGTAAGTACAAAATAAAAATTAGCATGTCTATTATTATACAAAACACAGGTTAAAATAAGAAATGATCATTTTGTCTTTTGTTTCTTGCGGTGTAAACACATTATTTTCTCCTTTTTGTGAACAAGCACACCAGACAAGTGTCTTCAGATAAAAGGCATTGTTCGAGACCTTTACTGATTTTTGTATGTATTATTCTTCACTTGAACGGTGTTAATATAAAATTTTAAAACAACAACAAAAAACGCCTGGACCTGAGAATCTCTACACCTCAAAAAGGCTTAGATTTTTGTTTTCCTTTTTTTTTTTCAGTTTGCCAAAAGTAAAGGAATCCCCTAGTGCCTGGACGGGGCAAATCCCTCTCCCCCCCCCCTCCAGCACCCTCTTCCCCTCAACTCTGGGTCGGGGGCTGCAGCACAGGTCGATTTTACATAAATAGAGGGACCCGCGGAGCCGAAAGTCGTGCGGAGCTGGTCGCCCAACACAGTCTCGTCCGAGGATCCGCAGCGCCGAGAAAGAGGATGCGAAGGTCGAGGTCGGAGGGGGACGGAGGGGTGGGGGGTCGGGGAGGGAACCAACCAAACTCCCAAGATAGCAAAAACTTAAACATTAAAAGAAGGAGCCAGGTTCCTACCTTCTCTCCTCTCTCTCTCTCCCGCGCGCTACCCCAGCGGTATTAACAATTAGAAATCCTAGCAGTAAAGTTCTCCACACTGGACAGGGCGGTCCCTTGGTGCAGGGTCCCCAGGGCGGCCGACGACGACACGGAGGAGGCGGCAGCCGCCGCGGCGGCCACGAGGGATCGAGTGAGCGCGGCGGCCGGGCCCACGGCCG
>NW_012267299.1:620605-621119 GCF_000151885.1 Dipodomys ordii
GGAGCCCGCGCCGCGGAGCAGCAGCGACTCGGCGGCCGCGGCGGCGTTGGGCGGGAGCAGCGGCTGCCGCTTGAAGCGCTTCCTCCGGCGCAGGAAGCTGCCGTTGTCGAACATGTCGGCGGACTCGGGGTCGAGCGTCCAGTAGTTGCCCTTGCCCGGGTTGCCCGGCTCGCGGGGGATCTTGACGAAGCAGTCGTTGAGCGACAGGTTGTGGCGGATGCTGTTCTGCCAGGCGGGGAACTTCTCCCGGTAGTAGGGGAAGCGGCCGCTGATGAACTCGCAGATCTCGCTCAGCGTCAGCCGCTTCTTGGGGCTCTGCAGGATGGCCATGGTGATGAGCGCGATGTACGAGTACGGCGGCTTCACCAGCCTGTTCTTGGGTTTGCTGGGGGTCAGGCCGCCCGCCGCACCGCTGCCCGCGCGGGGGATCTTGACGAAGCAGTCGTTGAGCGAGAGGTTGTGGCGGATGCTGTTCTGCCAGGCGGGGAACTTCTCCCGGTAGTAGGGGAAGCGG
>NW_012267299.1:621169-640306 GCF_000151885.1 Dipodomys ordii
GGGCCCGGAGGCGCCGGGGAGCCTCCCGCCCGCGGAGCCAGCAGGATGTCATCGTCTTCGTCCTCCTCTTCCAGATCCTCCAGCTCGTCCTCCCCGGCGTACGAACGCCGCCGCCGCCGCCGCCGCTGTGCGGGGACGGCCCGCCGGGACCCGCCACCGCCGCTCTCGTCGTCGTCCTCCTCTTCCTCGTCGTCGTCGTCCTCGCCCTCCCCCACCACGTCGATGTCGGTCTCCTCCGCGAGGCCGGAGGCATCGGACATCTCCGTGCTCAGGGTCATCGCTGTGGCACCGAGGCGGCGGCGGGGAGGCGCATAGGGGCGCCGGACTCCGGGATCCCGCGGCCCCCCAGCCTGAGTCCCAGGCGGCGGGCCCGGCTCGGGGTCACCGCCACGCTGGGGACGCGCGGCTGCTGGAGCTGCCGCCGGGGCCGCCGCGGAGTCGGGACGCTGCTACTTTGCAACTCCGGTAGCCGCGCGCCTCTCTGCGCTCGCGGGGCGCCGCGTGCACCCCGGCCGGCCCGAGGACTTGACCTTCGGCTGTCCCGGCGCCTCTCGCCCGGACCGTGCAGGAGGGGGCGGCTGCGCCCGGGTGGGCGAGTCTGAGTCGGGCGCTCGGGGAGGGGGGGGGAGTGGGAAAGCCGCGGGACGCGGGAGAGTCTAGGAACCGAGCTCGGCCAGGCCGGGGCTGAGTCCAGAAGAGGGCGGACCTCTCCTCGGCTTATAGCAGAAGGGGGCCTGTCACATGGTGTGCGCGTCAGAGCCCGGCCGAGGGAAGGGAAAAGCCTGCCTCGGAAATCTGCTCCGCTCGGGAGAGAGAAAGTTCACCCGCAGGAGGGGGCAGCAGCCGCGCCGAGAGTGGACCCCACGATTCCTTGACAAAGGAGCTGATCACCTGAATTTCGCGCTGGCCCGCGGGCGTCGGGACCCCACCGCTGCCCAAGTTAGTTCTCAGCTTGCTTCTCCTCCCTTAGCTCTCAGCCGGACCCACCGAAGCCCTCTTGGGATGCCGGGGTCGGGGTGTGGGGTGAGGGGAAGGGGTAACCTCTGGGTCCGGCGTGGTGCTCCCTGGAGCGCTTTGGGAGGGCGGGGGGGAGGGTCTTGGGAAGTCCCAGCTCCCCTGGATTGGGCTAGCGGCTTCCCCATCAAATCTGATGAGATCCACCCTTAGATTAAGCACGATAATAATTGTTTATTGACCCTTTAACCCGTTCCCTTCGGTTCTTCTCCAAAGACGTTTGTTTTCCGCCATCTGTTAATAAAAATGCGGGTTAGGCGGGCGTTTTAGTCATTTATCTGCAATTGAATGCCCTAGAGACTTGACAGCTAAACTAAGCCACTCTAATGAGAGGGGCTCACAAACTCCATGGGAATAAAAGAAGTAATATTTGAATACGAAAAAGAAATAGAAAAAATAGGGGGAAACATATACACACAAAGATTGCACATAGGAGCGACTTTTAAAAGTGTCTTCACGTTGGAGAAAGGAAGAAGGGTCTCTAGTTCTCAGGAAAGAGCATATTCTAACTCGCATTTCAGAGTTATCTTAAAATACTTAAATTCGGTAACATATACACATTTCTATTCACGTAGGCTTCATAGAAACTACAGTGATAAATACGGTCTTTAAGATCAACTTAAGAGTATATTTTGGGAGAAACTCATTAAAATTTTCCAATACCCTTTGGTGAGAAGAAATGAAAGATTCTGTATAAGATTCAAATTCCATTCTTTCATTTCCAGGTGTGAGGAGAGCGTGGGAGTAATTAAATACGATGCCATTCTAAGGATATCTATATCACTAATTAAATTATTTTTCCTAGTGGAAGATCCTAATAGTTTGTGGATTTGTTTATTTTTCCTGAAAGCTTCTGTTTTGAGGGTGGGGGAAAGCTAGGAATATTGGTAGCTCAGGGGCTACCTTAGCCTGTATGAGGCCCTGGGTTCTATCTCTAGCACCCCCCTCCCCCCCAAAAGTAAATATCTCAAACAGGATACATTGCTTTAACCGCTTTCAGGTTAAAATGACCATTTGACAAGAACCAAGAGTCAAAATTCAATGGCTTTCTGTGGCAGCAATCATCAATTGCCTTTTGTATATAATGTTATCAGCCAAGTACTCCCCACATTTTAAACGTATTTGTTACAACGGTTATCAATCAAGAGCCTGAAAAATAAACTATTCCTCCTTCCAAGACTTCTCCTAAAATCGAGTTTTTGTTCCCAAGTATGGCTAGCATGAGTTACATGTTTTACAAATGACCCATAAAGTTAGATCTTTGAAAGATCTAGGGGAAAGCTTCAAAGTACTAAATAAATTATTTTCCATTGACCCTTGTTTGATATATGGCCGAACCATTTAATTATTGTAATGGGCTCCGCATTAGTCCGAGCCGACATTAATCAGCACTATTAATCAAGCATCACGTTGCTTTGTTGATGTAGACAGAAGTCCTTACCAGGGAGTTCATTTTTACATCGAAAAGTTTGAATTCTATAAGTATTCAGTCGGTACCTAAATAAACACCCTGATTTCCGCAGTCCTGAGGGTTGGTGTGTGGCAGAATACGTAAAAGATAAAATGGAGGAAGAATTTGTTTCAGGCCATTCATTACTTTCCCACAGCCCTCGTGCCGGTCGCGATTTGCATTGCCTCGGGTTTGTCTGTCCTAGAACCGCGTGGGGAAAATAGGCTTTGCATTTGCGCTGTAGCTCTGTCCGTGGGTCCCTCCTCAGAGGGTTAGGAAAACCTCTGACAAATGAGGCGAAGTCCCCTCCCGCTGCGGAGGGGCAAAGGTGGGCACTTGCTCGGTGCAGAGCGGAGGATCAACCACCGGACCTCTTCAGGCACAGGAGATGTGAGCTCCAGCCCCACTTTGGGGCGCCGCTCCCGTTTGGTTTGCCTTCACTTCTTAACTACCCATCTGTCCGCGATCTGTCTGTACCTGCCGTGAACTTCCCCAGGCGTGGAAACCCAAGCGCGTCACACCTCGCCACATTCCCCTCCTGTCCACCGCGTCTTCCCTCCCCTGGGCCTTCACCTGGCGCCCGCAGACTGTGCCCAAGAAATCTCCACCCCACCCCACTCTCCTTATCTGATACCAGGAACAGAAACCCTTTCCCTGAGGTGGGGCGGGGGGAGCCACGAGGCGAGCCCCTCGCAGCGCGCCCTGCCTGCCAGGACGCGGTGAGTAGCGGGTCCAGTCCTTGAGAAGCCCGCGCGCACAGGGAAGCGCTGCCCCCTGGCGGTGGCGCGGTGGCCTTGGCGCTGGCGGGGTCCCGGGGGGTCAGTGTCCAGCCAGGAACTCCCACAGAGGCCCAGGTTGGGTGAGGGTGGCCAGCTGGCTCCCGGACACAGCTAGCACTGGGCTTAGGGTGGCTGGAACCACAGATGCGCACCGAGGCTTTTCTGTGGCTGCAGGTTTTGACCTCTTGTCCCAGTAGGGTTTGGATGTTCAGGAGCACACCAGAGCCTAGAGTCAATGGGGTTACTCGCAGCAGGAGGCGACTCAGCCCCAATCCTTATCCGTACCTCCACCAAGAGCATCACCCATGCCAGTCTCCCTTGGTGGTCCAATGCTGGTGGAGAGATGTGGGGGCTTACACTCAGAGGAAGGAACCTGGACAGCTACGGACACATCCCTAGAGTTACCCAGATGTCCATGTTTCCAGCCCCAGGGGACAGCTGAGGCACTGTGCCCCCGTCCCCACTCCGTGGAGAGTCGTTCTGTAGTTCTGTTTTAAGATGCTGCACTGTGCTGGACTCAGAGGTGTAGAAAGCCAAGTAGCTAGGAAGTCTTACTCCCAAGGATAAATGGTTCCCACTCACCCCGTGGAAAATGAGGAGCTCTGCCCTGCCCTTATCCTGTGGCTGCAGCCACTTTCAGGCTGTGCTCCAGGAGATTAACACTGGCTTTGGTTTTTGTTCTTGTTTTGTTGTTAAGCAATAAATAATGATTAGCTTACAACTTGAGCCATTATAAAGTGTACAGTGAGAGTCATTAAGCATAGTGATACTGTTGGGAAAAACAAGGCTTCTCTCCATTTCTAGAATTGTGCCAAACTCAAATTGTGTACTCATTCCAAATACCTCCCATACTTACACTTTCCCTTGCCCAGACACCCTGCTACAGCCCCAAATCACTACCCTGTAGTGTGTTTGTATGAATTTGGCTACTCAAGGTCGATTATGTACATATAACAACACAGCATTGGTCCTTTGGTTTGTTTCACTTAATATCTCGGAAGTTCATCCATTTCTTAGCATGTACCAGAATTTCTTTCCTTTTGAAAGCAGAGTACCATTCCATTGTATGGGCATACTACTTTATCATCCATCTTTTTATGGGTATTTTAATTATTTCCTCTTTTTCCATGTTTTGACTCTGTAACACTCTGCATATAGTGTACATTAACTTTATTATTATTATTATTATTTTGTTAACCCTGGGGCTTGAACCCGGATCCTGGGCACTGTCCCTGAGATTTTTTTGCTCAAGGATAACACTGTACCATTTTGAGCCACAGCGCCACTTCTGGTTTTCTGGTGTATCATCGTGGCTAGGGTGGTAATTACATGGGTGAGTACATGTCAAAAACTTTTCAGATCACATTAACTTAGTCTCCGTTTCATCTTTGGAGGCCGGTAAAAGCCTGCAATTATCGCACTCTACCACTAGGGGCGATAGCGTCCACAAGCAAGGGCTGCCAAGGATAGATGAAAAAGAAAAAATAAAAACCCTTCCCATGCCTTGATTAAGCTGGGAAAGACAGGGTGATCTAAAAGAATATCCAAAACTTTTCCAAGTTCTGACGATCTTAACTATCTGGCTTAAAGATATGGTCACACTAGCTCATACTGTACTTGTGTCACAACTTAACAAATCAAATACATGTCTAAGTGGACGGTGAGTTGAATGTTAGTTATTATTCCTCAACTAAATTACTGTGCTTTTGAAAATCCCCCAAATTCCTCTCAGATGTTGAGATTTCTCACAGTGAATCTGCTTAAAACTAGAAAAGGTAAGCTGAGCTCTGGTGGCTCACGCCTGTAATCCTGGCTATTCAGGAGGCTGATATCTGAGGATCACAGTTCAAAGCCAGCTTGAGCAGGAAAGCCCATCTCCAATAAACTCCAATAGACTCTCATCTCCAATAAACCACCAGAAAACCAGAAGTGGCACTGTGGCTCAAGTGGTAGAGCGCTTGCTTTGAGCTGAATTGCTGAGGGACAGTGCTCAGGCCCAGCATTCAAGCCCTGTGACCGACAATAAATAAATAGAAAAGGCAAAGTAAAAATTGAAAATAAAGAGCAATCAAGGAAATAGTTAGCCAGGTTAGGTGTACTCAGGACCCCCCTGTCTGAAGGGATGAATGCAGCTCTGTGAGGGTGGGATCTCTGGCCTTCCCTGACTCTCTCTGCACCTGAGGAATTCCATATCTGACTCAGGTAGGCTCACTCCACTCGGCAGCTGCTTTGGTTGAGATTTTGGTTCCTACCACAGTTGACTTCATTCTTTCTTGCCAAGATATCAGTGGGGTTGGTTCTTCCTCAGGTTATGAGAGAAGGCTCAATTCCATATTTCTCCTCTCCATTTGTATATGATTGTTTCCTCTCTGTGTGAGTCTCTGCCCAGACTTCCCTTTTCTTGAAGACATGGCTCGTTTGGGCTAGGGTCGCCCTAATCCAGTGACTTCATTTAACTGGATTATCTATGTGAGATCCTTCTCCCTATGCCAAGACTTATTTTTCAAGAAAAAGCACATTCTGGGATACTGTATGTTAGAACTTTAACATGTGAACTTTTTGGGAAAATACAAAATTTAACCCTGAAGAGGACCCAACTTTCAAGCCAAAGAGGCATATCAAAATCATGATGTTAATGAGGAATACACATAGAGACTCTGTTCCTGCCAACTTTGGAGCTTCACACACCATGATGTGAAAAGTTGAATGATGAGACCAGACACCAGAGCTCATATCTGTAATCCCAGCTATTCAGAAGATGGAGATGGGGAGGATTGGGGATTGAGGATAACCCAGGGCAAAAACTATAGAGACCTTATCTCAACATATAAGCTGCACATCTGTTTCATACTTATCAGGCCAGGTATGGAAGAGGCACAGGTAAGAGGATCATGGGTTCAGGCTGGATTGAGCAAAAACAAGAGACCCTATCTGAAAAATAACTAGTGCAAAAATAATGTGTAGGCACATGGCTCTAGAGGTAGAGTGTCTGCATAACAAGCATGGGGCCCTGAGTTCTATCCCCAGTACCACACACACAAAAAGACAATTTATGACAGCTTGTATTATATAGTTCTTACAAATCATCTCATACCATAAAACAGTTTGGAGAAAACCCAACTTTTCTATTTTTCACCATTTTTGTACTGTCTGGATCCAGACAAGACAATAGGAAAATGTATGGCTCTTTCCCAAGGCCATGAAAGGCTGCGCTTCAAAAGCCAGTGCTCCCTAGCAGAACTTCCAACAAATTATTGTTTCTGGCCCAAGTATTCACTTGATTTAAGCTCCTTTGCTGATTTGCTTATTTGTAGTCGACATTCACTATTAGTGGCCTTTCTTCAGCCTTGATCAATCTTGTCTTCACTCAGAGAAATTCATGCCTGTTAATTTAAGTAAATTTAAACATGTATTAATATCAACTTTTTAAGAAAAATAAATACTAATAAGTTCTTGCTGTAACAATAAATAGTATTAAACTTCATGTGTTGCCACTTTTGTTACAACTTAGGATGAATTTAGTACAAAATGAATTTTACGCATGAAAAGGCTCTCCTGCCACATCCAAAAGAATGTTAGTAACTCTTATCAGTTTGACACATATCAGCAACTTGGGGGGAGTAGAACTGGGATTTTGAACTCTGGGCCTCATGCTTGTGAGCCAGGCACTCTACCACTGAAGCCACGCTCCTACAACCATATTTTTGCCTGGGCCATCCTGGGACTTGATCCTCCTATGTATGCCTCCCCTGTAGCTGCATTAACAGGCATGAATCATCACTCTCAGTTTATTGGTTGAAATGGGCTGGGTTGGCCTTGTATCATGATGATCCCAGTTTTGACCTTCCAGTAGCTGGAAGGTCACTATGCCCAGATAACTCAGCAAATTTTCTACAATCCCAACAAGAGGTAAAGATTGCATAAATCCTAACTTGAGCCTGGGTGCTGCCCTCAACTCTTTAGCCCAAGGCTAGGGCTCTACCACTTGAGCCACAGTGCCACTTCCAGTTTTCTGGTGGTTTATTGGAGACAGTCTCACGGCCTTTCCTGCCTGGGCTGACTTTGAACCACAATCCTCAAATTTCAGCCTCCTGAGTAGCTAGGATTTCAGGCATGAGCCACCAGCTCCCGGCTAAACATGCTTTTTAGTCATGGCATGGAGGGATCTGAGTATCCACAAGCCATGAGATTAATCTCCAGGTGCCCTTGGAGAACTCTTACTAGACTGATTTTTCCAAGCCTTGATTTTACTGGCCATCTGTCCTTCATTGTTCCCCTGAGGAGCATATATCACAAGGCCCATTGCAGACATACTAAATGAGAATCTCTGAGATTGGAAACCACAAGCTTACTATTTTTGCTTTGTTTTGCTTTAGAAGTTTCCCTAAATAATTGTGATGCTTACCTAAATACAGATCTATGTAAACTCATGTTACAGGAAGGCCTGAGTGCAGCTCGCAGCATGGAGAAGGGGTGAGCTCATGGGGCACGGCCCTTATGAATGAATTAATGCCTTTCTCCCAAAAAGAGGTTGTCATGAAGCAAAGTTCACTCACATCAGTTGTCTCCCTCATTTGGCTCTCTGATTTCCCACCATGAGATGAAGCAGCACGAGGTCTTCTCTAGAGGATCAAGTCTAATCGTGGATTTGCAGCTTCCATAACGTGAGGTAAAGAAACGTCTTCCCTTTATAACCTACCTAGTCTCCGGTAGTCTGTCATAGCAACACGTGGAATATAGCCGCCGCCAAACAACTGTTCTTCCTGCTCTAATCCAGCTCTAAGG
Organism: Dipodomys ordii; assembly: GCF_000151885.1. Taxonomy (NCBI): domain Eukaryota; kingdom Metazoa; phylum Chordata; class Mammalia; order Rodentia; family Heteromyidae; genus Dipodomys; species Dipodomys ordii. The sequence goes on from NW_012267299.1 coordinate 629,198, forward strand.
TCTGTTTCCGTGGAGCCCTCCCCAATAAGCTCACCTCCACTGCTCTGTTTTGGACTGCACCTTGCTCATGAGGAAATCAGCACTTGGTGTGAAAACATGCTTGTTCACTTCTGTCCTCTACTAGAGAGTGATATTATCCTTAGGGTTTCCTATGAAGTTAGGATTGCAGATGCACTCTAACACACCCACCTTCTTTATTGGGCAGGGAGTGTTAAATTTTCGCCTAGGCTGGCCTTGAACTACAATCCTCCCAATTTCCATTTCCTGAAATTATAGGTGTGAACCGCCACACATGGGAGTGATTCTGATATTAAAACTTTTTATTAATAAAGGTTATTATCCCCTAAGATTCCAATGATAAGTGTGTGAGGGATTTAAAAGAGAAGTCTACATTGTGTTTGACACAACACTTCTGCACTTCTGTTTTCTTCTACCTTGTGCTCAAAGCTCTTCTCAGATTTATTCTGCCATGATGGCCAAAGTCTAGTGCCCTACCCCATGCTAGGATTCTTTCATTTTATTTATTTATTTTTGGGTCAGTTGTGGGGCTTCAACTCTGGGCCTGGGTGCTGTCCCTCAGCTCTTTAGCTCAAAGCTAGCGCTCTACTACTTGAACCACAGTGCCACTTCTGGTTTTCTGGTGATTTTTGTTGGAGATAAGAGTCTCATGGACTTTCCTGCCTGGGTTGGCTTTGAGCCGCCATCCTCAGATCTCAGCCTCTTGAGTAGCTAGGAGTACAGGTGAGAGCCACTGCACCCGGCTGAAAATTATTTTCCTGCTTTATAGTATTACAAGCCCCACAGTCACATGCACTGGGCAGATGTAAGTTTTGCTTGAAAGTAGTGTAAAAGGATGTTTTCAATAAGCTATATTGCCTTAATGAGGTGACTCTTATCCTTTTGGTGATGATAAAGCCATTCCTAGCATTAAGCCCCAGGTTTCCAGGCCAGGCCTCTATTGGCCTCTGTTTGGCACACCAAATAATCCTAGTTTTTCTGTGCAGTAATGTTCTAATAATATGATTCCACCTGCTGGCCATGTACAGTAGTATTTTTTGTGTGCAAACCAGTCCTAGGGCTTGAACTCAGGACTTAGGAGCTATCCCTTTGCTTTCTCCACTCAAGGCTGATGCTCTACCACTTGAGTCACCGATCCACTTTTTGGTAGTCAATTAGAGATTAGAGTCTCATGGACTTTCCTGTCCAGGTTGGTTTGAGTGAGTATCTAGGATTACAGGCATGAGCCACTGGCACTCAGATAGTATTTCTTTTTTGCTCACAGTTTTATCAGTGCATATTAATTATATGATGTTGGAAGTTTCTCTGTGAAATTTATATATATAAAATATATAATATATATTTATATATATAATACATATATAAATATATATAGGTCATATTCACCCCCTCTATTAATTTCTTATTCTCTTCCCTTAACCCCTTGTTTTCTTTTTGTTATTTTTAGTATATATTTTTATTGTAAAGAAACTGTACAGAGGGGTTACAGTTACATGAGTAAGGTAATGAGTACATTTCCTATCAAGCATTGTTACCTCCTCCTTTGTTTTTCCTCTACCATCCCTTCCCGCCTCACTTCCCCAACTCCCCCCCCCCCACGACATTGTAAAGTTCATTTTCAACATAGTGTCTTGTATACATTATTGTTACAGTGGGTCAACCTGTATCCTGATTTCAGTATTTTGTTATTTCCCTTCCCCTCCCCAAATTAGGAAAATGTATATACAAGATGCAGTGCACTGGAATCAAATACAGTGACAAGGGTTATACCATGGGGGAAGAACATACAGAGAAACAAAAAAAAAAATCACATAGCACATTATGAATGCATTAGAAACAACAGCAAGAAAGATAAAACCTCTTGTGCCCCTATCTTGGGGTTAATTTCACCTAGCATCAGTTTATATGGTCATATGTACATAGTTTTGACCTTTTCTGCTTGTCCTAGACATATACTAGTTATTGCAGATAAGGGAAACCATGGGACCTGTGTTTCTTTGGGCCTGGCTTACTTCACTTAATATAATTTTTTCCAAGTCTTTCCATTTTCTAACAAATGTCATTCTTTCTGATGGAGGCACAGAATTCATATATATATATATATATATATATAGAGAGAGAGAGAGAGAGAGAGAGAGTCTTGATCCATTCATCTACTGAGGGGCATCTGGGTTGGTTCCATATCTTAGCTATGGTAAATAATGCTGCAATAAACATAGTCGTGCTGGTAGCTTTAGTGTGGTCCTGTTTGTGATCATTTTGGTAAATGCCCAAACGTGGGATTGCTGGGTCATAGGGGAGCTCTATGTGTAGTCTTTTGATGAACCTCCATACTGCTTTCCAAAGTAGTTCAGCAAGTTTACACTCCTACCTACAATATAGTAGGGTTCCCTTTTGGCCACATCCTCTCCAGCATCTGTTGTTATTATATTTCTTGATTAGAGCTATTCTAACTGGGATGAGGTAGAATCTCAATGTTGTTTTGATTTGCATTTCTTTCTTTCTTTCTTTCTTTTTTTGGTTGGTTGTAGGGCCTGAACTCTGGGCCTGGATGCTGTCCCTGAGCTCTTCAGCTCAAGGCTAGCTCTCTACCACTTGAGCCACAGTACCACTTCCGGCTTTTTTTTTTTTTTTTTTTGCTTATGTGGTGCTGAGGAATCGAAGCCAGGGCCTCGAGCATGCAAGGCAAGCGCTCTACCACTGAGCCACCTTCCCAGCCCCTTCTTTTTCTTTTCTTTTTTCTTTCTTTTTTTCTTTTTCTTTCGGTCGTGGAGCTTGAACTCTGGGTCTGGGCACCGTTCCTGCACTCTTCAGCTCAAGGCTCGAGCTCTACCACTTGAGCCACAGTGCCACTTCTGGCTTTTTTCTGTTTATGTGGTGCTGAGGAATCAAACCTAGGGCCTCATGCATGTGAGGCAAGCACTCTACCACTAAGCCAACTTTCCAGCCCTGATTTGCATTTATTTTATGGCCAGAGAAGTTGAGCATTTCTTCACCTGTCTATTGGTCATTCTTGTTTCCTCTTGAGAGAAGTCTCTCTTTTAAGTCTTTAGCCCACTTATTAATTGAGCAGTTGTTTCTTGGAGGATTTGTTGTTGGGGGATTTAATATTTTGAGTTCTAAGCATATTTTATTTTTATTTTTATTTTTTTGTCGTTCATGGGGCTTGAACTCTGGGCCTGGGCGTTGTCCCTCAGCTCTTCAACTCAAGGCGAGCGCTCTACCACTTGAGCTACAGCGCCACTTAGTATATTTTAGATATGAGACCCTTATCCATTGTATGGCTATTGAAGATCTTCTCCCAATCCCTGGGCTTTCTATTGATCTTGCTAGCTATGTCCTTTGCCATGCAGAAGCTCTGCAGTTTCATGAAATCCCACTTGTCCAGTCTTTCTTTGATTTGTTGTGTTTCTGGGTCTTTAATTAAGAAAATTTTGGCCTGTACCAAGGAGCTCTAGAGTTTTTCTTATTCCTTCCTGTACTGTTTTCAGAGTGTCTGCTTTGACTCTGAGGTCTTTGATCCATTTGGAGTTGATTCTGGTAAAGGGTGACATATAAGAATCTAGCTTTAGTTTTCTACAGGTGTTAAATCAATTTTGCCAGCGCCATTTACTGAAGAGGCTGTCTTTCTTCTTTTTTTTTAGCTCCCTTATCGAAGATTAGGTGGCTATAGGTCTGTGGGTTCATTTCTGGGTCCTCAGTTCTATTCCATTGGTCCTCTGTTCTTGTGTTAGTACCAAGCTGTTTTAAGTACTATGGCTTTGTAGTTTGAAGTTTGGTATTGATATTCCTCCAGCACTGTTCTTTCTGCTAAGGATTGTTTCTGCTATTCAGGGTCTTTTATTGTTCCATATGAATTTTTGGATTGCTTCTTCTATTTCACTGAAGAATGAGGTTGGGATATTGATAGGTATTGCAGTGAATTTAGAGATAGCCTTTGGCAGTATTGCCATTTTCATGATGTTAATCCTCCCAATCCACGAGCATGGGAGGTTTTTCCCCTTCCTTAGTTCCTTAGTTCCTTTTTCAGGTTTTTAAAGTTTCATCATAGAGGTCTTTCACTTCTTGAGTTAACTCAACTCCTAGGTATTTTGTTTTTTGTGGGGCTATTACAAAAGTAGTTGTTTTCCTGATTTCAACACTCTTGTCATTATTGGCATACAGAAAAGCCATTGATTTTTGAGGGTTGATTTTATAGCTTGCTACTTTACCAAAGTTTTGGATCCGCTCAAGTAACTTGGGAGTGGAGTCCATGGGGTTCTTTAAATACAAGATCATGTCATCTGCAAAGAAGGAAAGTTTTACTTCATCTTTCCTTATTTGGATCCCCTTTATGTTTGCATCTTACCTTATTGCTCTAACTAGGCACTGTAATATTAAATTGAAGAGAAGTGGAGAGAGTGGGCATCCTTGTCTCATTCCTGAATTTAGAGGAAATGACTTTAGCTTTTCACCATTAAGTATAATGCTGACTATAAGTTTGTCAGCATTATGGATTCCTACTTTTTGCAGAGCTTTCATCATAAAGAGGTGTTGGATATTGTCAAATGCTTTTTCTGCATCTATTGAGATAACCATGTGGTTCTTATCCTTATTCTTGTTGATGTGATGAATTATATTAATTGATTTGCATATATTGAATCAGCTTTGCATCCCTGAAATGAATCCTGTTTGATGATAGTATATGATTTTTTTTGATGAGTTGTTGAAATCGATTAGCCAAAATTTTGTTGAGAAGTTTTGCATAGATGTTCAATAAAGAAATGGGTCTATAGTTATCTTTCTTTGATCAGTCCCTGCCTGGTTTGGGGATGAGGCTTCATAGAAAGAGTTTGGTAGTCAACTTTCACTTTCAATTTCATTGAAGAGTTGGAGGAGTATTGGTGTGAGTTTTGCTTTAAGGGCCTTGTAGAATTCAGCTATAAATCCATCCAGTCCTGGGCTTTTCTTGGGTAGGAGGTCTCTTATTGCTGTTTCAATTTCGATGCTTGATGGGGGTCTGTTAAGTTGGTTTAAATCATCTTGGTTTAGTTTGGGCATGTCAATATGTGCTAAAAATTCATCCATTTCTTCCAGATTCTCAAACGTATTAGCATAAAGGTTCAAGAAGTATTCCCTTATAATGTTCTGAATCTTGGTTGTTTCTGCGGTGATGTTTTCATTCTCATCTCTGAGTTTATTTGGATGTGTTCTCTTCTTTTTCTGATAAGATTTGCTAAAGGTGTGTCAATTTTGTTAAGTTTTTCGAAGAACCAACTCTTTGTTTTGTTGATTCTATTTTTTTTTGGACTCTAATTCATTTAATTCTGATTTAATTTTAATTATTTGTTTCCATCTACTGGATTAGGGTTTAGTTTGTTGCTCTTTTTCAAGGAGCTTCAGGTGCCTCATTAAATTGTTGGTTTCAGATTTCTCCAATTTGTTGATGTAGGCGCTATAAACTTGCCTCTGAGTACTGCCTATGCTGTATCCTAGAGGTGCTGGTAATTTGTGTATTCATTTTTGTTCAATATCATGAACATTTAAATTTCTTTTCTAATCTCTTCCATTACCCACTTGTGGTTCAACAATGTGTTGTTCAGCCTCCATGTGTTAGAGGATTTTCTTTGGTGGCTTTTGGTATTGAATTCTAATTTTATTCCCTTGTGGTCTGAGAGAATGCAGGGCATAATTTCACTGTTTCTGAATTTGGACAAATTTGTTTTGTGACCTAAAATGTGGTCTATTTTGGAGAATTTTCCGTGTGCTGTTGAGAAGAACATGTATTCTGATGCTGCTGAGTGAAATATCCAGTAGTTGTCTGTTAAGTCTAGTTGATCTATGCAGTTGTTTACATCTGAGGTTCCCCTGTTGAGTTTTTGCTGGGTTGATCTATCCTGCGGAGATAGTGGTTTGTTAAAGTCCCCAACAATTAATGTCTTTGGATCTATATGGGATTTGAGGGAAAGTAGTGTTTCTTGGATAAATTTGCGTGCTCCGTTGTTTGGTGAATATTTAGAATTGTAATATCCTCCTGACGGAGAAATCCTTTAATTAGTATGTAGTAACTTTCTTTATCTCTTCTTGCTCATTTTAATTTGAAGTCTATTTTATGAGATATTAGGATCGCAACTCCTGCCTGTTTATAGGGGCCATTTGCTTGGTAGATTTTATTCCAGCCTTTCACTTTCAGAATATGTTTGTCTTTGTGAGCAAGGTGCGTCTCTTGAAGGCTGAAGATAGAAGGGTCGTGCTTTTTGATCCAACTAGAGAATCTGTTAAGTCCATTAATATTGAAAGTTAGGACTGAGAGCTGATTGGTAGTTCCTGCCATGTTATCCACTTTCTTGGGGGCTGGGCCAACTGGGTTTGTCTTATGATTTTGGGATTCTATGCTTGAACCCCTTGTTTTCTTTCTCTTTAAGGAGTTTCTTTTTTTTTTTTTTTGGTCCGGTCATGGGGCCTGAACTCTGGGCCTGGGCACTGTCCCTCAGCTCTTCAGCTCAAGGCTAGCACTCTACCACTTGAGCCACAGCGCCATTTCCAGCTTTTTTCTTTTTGCTTATGTGGTGCTGAGGAATCGAACCCAGGGCCTCAGGCATGCAAGGCAAATGCTCTACCACTGAGCCACCTTCCCAGCCCCCTCTTTAAGGAGTTTCTTTAGGATGGTGTCATACACACATACAATGTACTTCCGTATACTGTCCCTCTTGTCCTCTCTTTCCCCCTCCACTTCTCGCTTGTCACCAGTAGCCCTCCATTTATGTTCATATCCATATTTATTTGTACTTAGCCTTTGTTAGATATGTCTATGTCTATACACATAGACAGGATGATCTCTAGTTCCATTCATTTTCCTGCAAGTGACAAAATTTCACTTATTTATGGCTGAACAATACTTCATTGGGTATAAAATAGTATTTCTACAAGAAGATGTCTGGAATTCCACTGTCTCATTCTTTTACCCTTCACCTCCCTCCACTGTAATGGAAAGGAGACCCTCCCTTGTTTTTATATCCCTATTCCAACCACAAATTCAGAGGGAAGGGAGAAGAAGCTAAAGTAAGCTCAGGTAAGGATCTAGGTAGGTGCCAAAGATGTGATGCAGAGGAGAAACTGGTCTTTTTTTTTTTTTTTTTGGCAGTCATGGGGATTGAACTCTGGGCTTAGATGTTGTCCCTCAGCTCTTCAGCTCAAGGCTAGCACGCTACCACTTAAGCCAAAGTGCCACTTTCAGTTTTCTGGTGGTTTATTGGAGATAAGAGTCTCACAAACTTTCCTGCATACGCTGGCTTTGAACCATGATCTCAGATCTCAGCCTCCTGATACTCATACTAGGATTATAGGCATGAGCCACCAGTGCCCAGCCTGGGCCATTTTTAAACAAATAAGAACTGCTGTGGCTTCCTGTTTATGCATCTCCAGGACACCCTCCAGCTCTAACCCCTGACACCTGCCCCCCCTTCCACTCCTCCCCATCCCAACCATTAGTTCTACAGAAAATGTGTTAAGAAAGAATTTCTCTCTTCCTCTGGTGGCTGGTACACAGAATTCAGCTACTCACCTCCTCAGACATACCATGATGAAAAGACTCTACCCCAAGCCATGATGAAAGACTACCCCAAGTCCCATGTTCCTATTTCATGGAAGAAGGGAAAATAACTTCCTCCTTTTCAAGCCCAGGCTTTCTCTGAGCCTATCAGGGACAGAAGAAAATGCAGTTTTTGCTGACCTGATTTTTTTACTTCTGAAGCTAAGATCTGAAGACATGAGGAGTTTGGGGAAAATGGAGTGGGTGCTGCTAGGTACTCACGTTAAAAGTGGGGGTGCTGACAACAGTATCAGGGTGCATTCTTTCCTACCTTTGTCTCTAGACATCACCCTGGCCCAAGGTGAACAGGCAGACATGGAGCAGGCTTTGGCCAAAGAAGGGTCAAGGAAGAGGGAAAGGTGAAGCCCAGCAGTTGGGATGAATGAGAGATTCTCCTATGGAATCAGGCACAAGTGAGATGAAAGGACTGGGACTCTGGCCTCTTGTGCCCGTGTGTGGGCCAGTTGGGATACAATTCAGTGACTAAGATACATGAACAGTCAGGCCTGGAAGGCCAAGTACTTTTACATGTACTGTTGTAAGGTGAATCATCCCAGAAACCACATTTTAAAATATAGAATATTGGAATCTTTATTATATAGTTAACAGGCTGCAGCACACAAACACAGCTAGGAAACATGCTAAAGAGGAAAGAAATAACAAAAACAATACCAACAAGCCAATTCAGATCCAACGGAGAGTTGAATTGGGATGCCATGATGACTGGAAATGAGCCAGGAGACAGGACACAGGACACAATCACAGAGACACACATGGCATGGTGTCCTCGCAGCTGGGAGGGTCTGAGCCTAAATAGGTCAGCCCAGGGGGCTGATCCTCAGGAAATTTCCAGTCCCAGACACTGGAGTGATAGATTGAGTAACCTATTAGCCAAGTGCCTGCCCCTGCCTCCAGGGATCCAGGCACCCCCATCACATGGGAGGCAGGTAATGGGCAGGGGTGTTTTCTTCCCCCAGCATGAAGACAAGATGCCAGACCCTACCATCCACCATGTGGCCAATATGGCACTGGCCAGACCTGACCTTCTTACTTCAGTATCATGTATACCATCTGTCTTGCCATGTGAGTAGGAGCACTAATGAATGTTCCATGTTGAAACTTTTGCACATAAGTATCCCATATGCCAATTGACTAGACTATATGAACACATCTGTCAAAAATAGGTCTCTTAGGCATAATTTATGACATTCCAAAGCAGCTTTAATAACTGAGCTGGCCTCCAAATTAAATGAATTAACTCTCATAAGCTAAATCTATTCTCACTGTGTAAAGGATGGGGCTAAATGATCCAAGTTAAAAAAAAAAAAGATCCTTTGGCTGGGAAGATGGCTCAGTGGTAGAGCAATTGCCTTGCATGCCTGAGGCCCTAGGTTCGATTCCTCAGCACCACATAAGCAAAAAGAAAAAAGCTGGAAGTGGCGCTGTGGCACAAGTGGTAGAGCTCTAGCCTTGAGCTGAAGAGCTGAGGGACAGCGCCCAGGCCCAGAGTTCAGGCCCCACGACCAGACCCCCCCAAAAAAATATATATCCTTTTGCTTTCATTCTAGAGACTATAGTAGCAACATTATTTTCCTTCCAAATTGTGCTGACGACTGACTCAATGTTTGATGCCATTGTGATAATGAATGAATGATAATATGGTGAAGGTGATCAATGCCCTATGTATTAGGAATGGCATAGACACTGTTATTTCAGTCACATTCACATGAACGTTCGGTGCACACTGATGCATACTAGGTGATTCAATCTCAGTGCCAGGTATGTTTTACTTTGAAAAGGTCAGCATTCAAATCCATTCTTTCCACACAATGGAAGATGTGTGAGAACAGAATCTTCTCTTTTTTATTAAGTTTTCATAACACTAAGCTCAGGTGCCTAAGCTCTGCACCCCTCACATTGATTTGATGGAATAATGGGAGATTCTAACAGAGTGAAGTACGAGTGTTACAGCTAGGTCTCAGCACCCAAGCTGAAGGAAGAATTCCACATGTGAACAGGGTCTCTGCACAAAGACTTAGGTAGTTCAGCTCATAGCCAGATGCATTCTTTCCAAATCAAAGGAAATGATGTCCATTCTCTGCTTGATGTTGCTATTATATTAGACAAGGCCATCTCATTTTAAGAACCCATTGGAGGCATTTAAACAAGAGATTAAGCCTGGTGAAGGAGATAATGACTGTCCCCCTGGACTAATGATGTGGGAAACTTAGTCACACAAGTGCCAGTTAAAGGATCCTGGAGGGTGTGGCCTTACATAGGAAAGTTTAGAGGGGTCATTTGTTATGGAAGAAATGTAATTACTGTTTCCAAGTATTTGAGGACTTGTCCTGTGAAAAAAGAATTAAATGTTAGCTCTAATTAAGTGAGCTTTACTGGGAGACCAAGTTCAGGTATAAAGGAAGAAAGTTACTTTTGAAGCTATTAGTAAACAAATATTCAGTGAGAGTGATGTTTTCCCCAAGGGAGTGAAAATTGACTCATGGGAAGTGGGCATGTGCTTACAGCCCCTTTCTTGCTATTTTTTCCAACTCTTGTTGTTTAGTGTCTCCTCGTAACACAATCCTTCCTTCCTTCCTTTTGGGGACCAGCATCCTCTCCCTAGTTCCCTGATGCCAATGATGGCACCAGAACATTGTCCTGGTTTGTGTAGCACTGCATATTTCATTCCTACCCAAAATTTTAAAAACCATTATTTCATTTTTTCTTTTTCTCTCTCTTTTTTTTTTTGTTGGTTGTGGGGCTTGAACTCTGGGTGCTCTTCAGCTCAAGGTTAGTGCTCTACCACTTGAGCCACAGCACCACTTCCCATTTTCTGGTGGTTTATTAGAGATCAGAGTCTCACAGACTTTCCTGCCCCGGCTGGCTTTGAACCATGATACTCAGTTCTCAGCCTCTTGAGTAGCTAGGATTACACACGAGTCCAGCACTCAGCAAAAACCTTCTTTCTTTTCTTTCTTTCTTTCTTTCCTTCTTTCCTTTGTTCTTCCTTTCTTTCATCCTTTCATTCTTCGTTCTTTTGTCTTCTTTCTTTCTTGTCAGTTGTGGGGCCTGAACTCTGGACCTGGGTGCCATCCCTCAGCTCTTCAGCTCAAGGCTAGCACTCTACCACTTGAGCCATAGCACCACTTTGGCTTTTTCTGCTCATGTGGTGCTGAGGAATGGAACCCAGGGCCTTATGCATGCAAGGCAAGCACTTTACCACTGAGCCACCTTCTCAGGCCCTTATTTCTTAATATTTAATTTCTCTTGTTGGGCTTTCTTATATAACACACAAGAAGCATTAGCATTGACATTGGTATACAAGATATGTATATTTGATCAGATAAAAATATATGTGTGTGTATGTGTGTGTGTGTGTGTGCCAGTCCTGGGGCTTGAACTCAGGGCCTAGGCCCTGTCCTTGAGATTCTTTTTCTTCTTTTTTTTTCTTTTATTTTATTTGTGAACATACTGTACAGAGGGGTTACAATTACATGGGCAGGATAATGCATACATTTCTT
>NW_012267299.1:641591-644877 GCF_000151885.1 Dipodomys ordii
CTCAGTGGTAGAGCGCTTGCCTTGCATGCTCAAGGCCCTGGGTTCAATTCCTCAGCACCACATAAGCAAAAAGAAAAAAGCCGGAAGTGGCGCTGTGACTCAAATGGTAGAGCGCTAGCCTTGAGCTGAAGAGCTGAGGGACAGTGCCCAGGCCCAGAGTTCAGGCCCCACGACCGGACCCAAAAAAAAAAAATTTACATTGCAAATAAAGTCATAGTAATATCTTTTAATGTTGACTTAACTAAAATTTCAACTTAAATTTTTATATTTTTAACCATGCTATGAACACAAAGAGGAAATTTTATTCTCTCTTCCTACATATAAAATGTCAACATATATACACATAAGCCTGTATATAATATTTCTATGGTTTTCTAATCTCATGGATGAATATTAGGCAAAAAGATGTTCAAAGAGATGGCTTATATGTATATATATATATATATATAGAGAGAGAGAGAGAGAGAGAGAGAGAGATTTCCTAACTCTGTGCATGTGTGTGTGTGTGTGTAGTTAGGATTACAGGTATGAACTACTGTACCCAGCTATATTTATGAATTTTGATTGCCACATAATCATACATATTGAAGAGGGTGATTCTTCAGTATGTGTGCATAATGTGTACTGATCAAATTAGCATGGGGGGGCATGTAAATTTGTTGCAGGCACCCAGCTTGAACTCAGAGCCTCAGGCTCCCTTTTCTTACTCTCGGCTGGTGCTCTACCACTTGAACCATATGTCGATCTTAGCTTTTGGCTAGCTATTTTGGAGATGAAGTTTTGTGAACTTTTCAGCCCAGCTTGTCTTCAAACTCTTCTCTGGGTCTCAGCCTCCATAGTAGCTATGATAGCAGGTGGGAGTCACCAGCACCCAGCTGACCATGATAATTTTTAAGAGCTGAAAAGCTGTGGATTAAAGCTAAGTATTGGAAGAAAATACTTTGCCTTTAGGTTGTCAGGATGAATCTCAGATAAGATTTATACATGAGAGTAGATTCATTCTCACTCTTCTTGTCCTCACATTTCCTTTCTTGATATTTTTTTCTATGCTATGTTGTTGGGCATTTCCTGGTAAAACAGTCCTTTTTTCCTGTGGGGAATCACAAATCCCCTCCCTAGTTCCTCAGGGCCAGAGATGAGGGCAATATTTTCAATTTGAGATTAGTAATCCTATGCCAACATTTTTGTTGCCACACCATGTTCTTGATTAAATTGTAAAGTATTGCTTGTTTCCCTTTCATTTACACCCCACACCATGTTTGTCATATAGGCTAAGATATACAATGAAATTCTGTGACATTCTGTTTTATCTCACCACTTGTCATTAAATTCCTCTACTTCACAAGACAACAAATGAGTCTATATTTGGGGAATTTTACTGCAACTGCCATGAGAAATACTTACTGCTAATTTATGCCAGATAAAGAAAAGGCATAACTGACTTTGAGACTTTTAATCTAAAGTGTGTCCTCTAGAAATAGTTTAAAAATTATATTGCATTCCTTAGACATACTACAATTTATAAGGCTTTTCATTCATGTATTCACTAGCAACAAAATCTGTCCAATGTTCGTCATGAGTATAACACATTAAAATAGTCTGAAACTGGGACTAGGAAGGTGGCTCAGTGGTAGAGCGCTTGCCTTGTAGCATGAGGCCCTGGGTTTGATTCCTCAGCACCACATAAGCAGAAAAATCAAAAGTAGCACTGTGGCTCAAGCCTTGAGCTGAAGACCTGAGGGACAGCACCCAGACCCAGAGTTCAGACCCCATGACTGGCAAAAAGTCTGAAACTTAGTGAATTTGTAAGGGACAGTGAGACAGCTTGATTTCCAAATCAGGAAAATTAGAATTTCTATTGCCTTACACATTTATGATTTTTTGTGGTGTATGTGTGTGTGTGTGTGTGTGTGTGTGTGTGTGTGCGTGCCGGTCCTGGGGCTTGAACTCAGGACCTGAGTGCTGTCCTTGGGCTTCTTTTTTGTTCAAGGCTGTAGTTGATTGAGATAAGAGTCTTACAGAGCTGAGTTCTGGTGGCTCACTCCTGTAATCCTAGCTACTCAGATAGCTGAGATCTGAGAATCACTGCTCAAAGCCAGCCTGGGCAGGAAAGTCCATAAGACAACCACCAAGAAACTGGATGTGGAGCTGTAGGCCCAAATGGTATAGCACTAGCCTTGAGCAAAAGACCTCAAGGACAGTGTGCAGGCCCTGAGTTCAAGACACACTACTGACATAAAGAGTCTCACAGACTTTCCTGCTAGGGCTAGCTTCAAACCACAATCCTCAGATCTTAGCTCCCTAAGTAGCTAGGATTACAGGTATGAACCACCAATGCCTGGAAATTTATGTTCTTTGATTGCTATATAATTAATTGTACATATTGAAGAGTGTGATACCTTAGTGCATGTGTTTGTGTACTTATCAAATCAGTGTAAGGAATGTTTTATAGTTTGGGAATTGTCCAACTAAATGTATTTTATACAACAGGTTTTTTTAAAAACCACAATCAGGTGGCTCAGTGGTAGAGTGCTTGCCTTGCATGCATGAGGCCCTGGGTTCGATTCCCCAGCACCACATAAGCAAAAAGAAAAACAAAACAAAACAAAGACTAGCACTCAGGCTGGGAAGGTGGCTCAGTGGTAGAGCGCTTGCCTTGCATGCCTGAGGCCCTGGGTTCGATTCCTCAGCACCACATAAGCAAAAAGAAAAAAGCCGAAAGTGGCGCTGTGGCTCAAGTGGTAGAGTGCTAGCCTTGAGCTGAAGAGCTGAGGGACAGCGCCCAGGCCCAGAGTTCAGGCCCCACAACGGGACCCAAAATAAAAAACAAAACAAAACAAAACCCCTACAATCACATCTATGAGTCACCTAGCTACTTGGGAGGCAGAGAGCTGAAGGGGTTTGGGTTTGAAGCCAGTTTGGGCAAAAGTTAGATGCAATCTCAACAAACCAGGTGGGGTGGTGCATGCTGACAATCTCAGCTTCATGGTAGAAGGACTGCAGTCCAAAACTTCAAGAGAAAACATGTGAAAGCCTATCTGAAAAATAACTAAAGCAAAAAAAACAACAACAAAAGGCTGGGGACATGGATTAAGTGGTAGAGTTTCTGTGCAATGCCCTAAGTTCAAACCCAATACAACCAAAAAGAAAGAGAGAGAGAGGGTGAATGGAGAAAGAGAAGGGAGAGAGAGAGAGAGAGAGAGAGAGAGAGAGAGAGGAGGAGGAGGAGGAAGAGCTTGAGGAGGAGGAGGAGGAGGAGGAGGGAGACATGGAGAAGGAGAAGGAG
>NW_012267299.1:645195-671780 GCF_000151885.1 Dipodomys ordii
CAGGCCGAGAGTTCAGGCCCCCCGACCGGACCCAAAAAAAAAAAGATTTATACTTAGATACACTATATTTGATAATATACAAATGTACTCAAATGAAGAGAGAAATCTGAAGATAAAGTTATGCAAATCAGGCACTAGGAATTGTATACAAATTTAAAATTCAGCAGAGAACTGATTGTGCAAGCTCAGAAAATGGCCAAACTCTTTAAAGGACTTGGGGGCTTGAGGAGACCTCAAGCTGCCACTGTGTCCAAAAGGTGTTTACTGTGAAGAGTCCTCAGGTGAGTTCTTTGGAGCTTTATGACAAAGATGGTACACCAGGGTTCATCAGAAGCAGAAATGGAGCCAGTGACCTTTGAAAATGTGGCCACAAATGTCACCTTGGGAGAGAAGGGCTTGTTGGATCTTTCCCAAAGAAAATTCTACAGAAATGTGACTTTGAAAATGTGCAGAAAATTTGCCTCTGAACAAGGAGAAAACACAAAATATGACTGCCAAAATCCCAGGAGAAATGTAAGGTCTAAAAAGGATAGAGAGACTCTGTGAAAAATATGGTATTCTTTGTGTAGAATCCTTCCAACAGTCTCTTGACAATATTATGGCTAAGAAACCTCTCCTCAGAGTAAAATGCAAAAACTATGCATTTGAAGAATTCCTAAGTCCTTCACTCATAAATAGGACTGTCAAAGTTCACACTGGACACACAAAATCTAGGAGCATCAGATTTTTTTTTTTGATCCATGGTGGGACTTGAACTCTGGGCCTGGGTGCTGTCCCTCAGCTCTTCAGCTCAAGGCTCGCTCTCTACCACTTGAGCCACAGGACCATTTCTGGTTTTCTGGTGGTTTGTTGGAAGTAAGAGTCTCACAGAGTTTCCTGCCTGGGCTGGCTTTGAACCATCATCTTCAGATCTCAGCCTTCTGAGTAGGTAGGATTACAGGTGTGAGCCACCAGCGCTTGGCAGCATGAGAAATTTTTTAAGAGGCTTTTTAATTGTAAGGAATGTGGCAAAGTCCTGAGGAGTTTGACTAACATTCAACTATATGAAATAACTAACACTGGAGATAAACCCTATGGATGTAAGCAAGGTGGAAAAGCCTTCACTTATTCCAGTGGTCTTCAAAACCATGAAAAAATTCACAGTGGAGACATATCCCATACATATAAATGCAGAAAAACACTCACTTTTTCCCACTGCCCTTTGTAGATATGACAAAATTCACACTGGAGAGAAACTCTATGGATGTTGGTGATTTGGGAAAGCCTTCATCTCTTTCTGTGACCTTCCAAGGTATCGAATCATACTGGATAGAAACTCTATATTGAAGGGGGAAAAAATCCTTCAACCATGTTATTTTTTTTGTCAATTTAAAATAATTCATACTGTGTTGTAGTTTAAAATATATCAAGGAGAAAGGTTTGAATATCAGAAGACCTTTCTAGCTCTCCTGAGAATGTTCCATGGATAGAACTCTCACCAAGGAAACATTCATGTTGATGTTTATAGTTAGCTCAGTTCAAACCACAGATATGAAGAAAAAATGATTGGAGAGAATTCATGACTAGAAGAAATATACAGAGTGGATCAATACCCATTGTTAAACTGAGTGTGGTGAAAAGCTTCTGTAATCCAAACCACATTGAAGCTATACATAGGAGCATCTGTGTCTCAGGCTGTTTCTAGGCAAAAAACATGACTACAAGAAATTACTCAAGGAAGAAGGACTGGGGATTCAGCTCCACATAGAATGCTTCCCTGGCAAGGAGGAGTCACAGAGTACTCCCTACTAGAAAAGCAAAATCTCTAAACCATGTATGTCCAATTTTTACTCTTGGAAATGGATTTTAAACTTGTTATGGTGATACCTGCTTATAGTTCCAGCTGCATATGAAGCTAAGGCAGGGTAATCATTTCAACCCATAAGTAGTCATCAGTGTGGCCCTGTTTTTTAAAGAAGCTTAATTGAAAAAGTGGATTAGGCTAGAATAATTTGTAAGGTTTCTTAAGAAAAATTGTGCTTGACTTTTAAATATGTTTTTTTAAACTAGTTCATTAGGTGTTCCTTGACTTACAACTGTGTTGGGTTACTGTGTAAATTCAGATACATCTGTAATTTTTCAGTTAGCTTAAGTTTGATGTAGCTTTTGCATAATTGTGGTTAATTGCCATTGAAGTGTTTATTAATGGTTGATATTTTCCTATTGAGCTCATGCTGGGTTTTTATACATTCTGGCTTCCTCTTACCAATAAGTAATGTTTGTTATATTATTTTACTTTTTGATTTTTAACAACATTCCTGAACATGACTCAACTGTTTTCAAATATCATGTATAATAAAAATACTATTTTTCATGTATTAAAAATATCACCATGTAATCATTGATTAGATCTAATTCATAAGTTTGCTAAATTATTCCTTTCAAAGGTTTGCTATTATCATGTGCATCCAACTAAAGCTGTTTTTTCACCATGTACATCTTACTGTCATTCAAGGGCTTTTAATGAAATTAAAATTTGGAAGGCAACAGTAAAAAAAAAAAAAAGTTGAAAAAATAGGCCAGTCTAGCATCAGACAAAAAGAAAAGAGAAAAAAGAAAAAGAAAAGAACAAAAAGCCATATTACAAGTGCCTGCATGCTCACAGCGGTTGAAAAGGTGAGAAGGGAAATCCTATAATAGAGATTTTGCTGAACAGGCAACGGGGCAGTCTTTGTTTAGGTTATATGTTCTATGTTGTCATCTAATGGGCAAGACTTTATTTTGATCCTAGTTAATAGAAGGCAGATGTCTGGCATTTGTTTCTAACCCATGTATGCCACTGTTTCTGTATGGCTAGTGGTCATGCCTGGCCCAGTATCTGAGGGGGAACCATGAATTACCATTAGTCGGGCATCCATATTTTCAGCAAGTAGGGAATAAATGGAAGACAAGGGCATCTTTGAGGTTGGTTTTTTTTTTGTACTTATTTTGGTATCTATTATAATGTCATCCTTGCTGATTCCAAATTTTGTATAAAAATTTAGCATGGAATTATTATCCTGTAACTATTAACCATCTGAGAGCTATTTTATTTGTATTGCTAAACTAGCTGCTCTGAACATAGCTAAGCTGTAGCCATTATAAGGTGAAGGCCCTTAAAGGGCTATCCTTCATCCACTTTAGAAGTTACCATCGATTAAATGAATAGATCAAATTCACCAAGAAGCATAGTTTTGACTTATCTACAATTGTCTAGACCTATTTGAAAATTCACTCTGCTCTATACTAACTGCTGTCAACTTTCTCTTCATTCAAGGGGTTCTGGGTCTTTAAATTAGCTTACATGGGAGAACTGATGGAAAGAACATGAGTCCTTTTAACAATTTGATATTAGACCTTTGTTCACTTGACGTAAATCTTTTCAGTTTTAGATCAATCATAAGAATTGAATAGGCATCCTATGTATCTCCTTTCTAGGAACACTGTGATTAAATAGTCAATCTCTAGGTCTGTGTGAGTCAGGCTGTTCTGACTGCCACTTTGACTAATTTATGTTTGCCTGTTCTTGTGACTACGTGGGCCTTGACTTTGGTGATTAAGTACTGCCACTAGTCCTCAGCAATGTGGGATTCCAGTTATTCCCAATGTAAGGACTGACATATAGGAAGAGCAATCACTTAGTAATCAAGAATGTTTAGGGCCTGCCCTACCCTCAAACATTATTGGAAAATAGCATGTCCCCTGGGCCCTTTCAGTGTGCAGAAACAGTTCTTCAGTGACTCAACACAGAATTACCTGGGAAAATTTAGTAAAAGTACAGATACCTAGGCCTTCTTATTACCATCCTGCTTCAATGGGTTTGGAACTCTATATGATCTATTAGCTCTCCTGGTGATTGTGATGTACACCAAACTTGGAGTGCCTTCCCAGGTGAGAATCACAGAGGTTAAACTATGTTTAATTGACTTGAGGTGAAACTGGACTATTTCAGCAAAGTTCATTATGAAGGTTTTCTTTCTTTCCTTTCTTTCTTTCTTTCTTTCTGTCAGTCGTGGAGCCTGAACTCTGGACCTGGGCGCTGTCCCTCAGCTCTTCAACTGTGCCAGAATACAGTCTGTTTTGTTGTAGGTTGATTGGTTGGTTGGTTGGTTGGTTGTTGTGGGGCCTGAACTCTGGGCCTGGGCACTGTCCCTCAGCTCTTCAGCTCAAGGCTAGCGCTCTACCACTTGAGCATCAGCCCCACTTCCGGCTTTTTCTGCTTATGTGGTGCTGTGGAATCGAACCCAGGGCCTCATGCATGCAAGGCAAGCACTCTACCACCGATCCACCTTCCCAGCCCCTTATGAAAGTTTTCAATTCAGTAAATATGCATGAGAAGACTGCTCTTGATAGAAATATAAACCTATAGTTCTATTCTACTATGTAAAATAATATATATAATGGAGGTGTATACATATATGTGTCTACCTGCTCCTCCTCTGAATCAGCAATGAAGGATAAAGTTTTTAAGTTAGCCATGATACTCAAAAGTCACAGATTTTGGTAACAATTTAACATGGACTTAATGCAAATGTTATCCTTCTTGTGTTCAACATATCTGTGCTCAAAACGGGCTGGGACGGTGGCTCAGTGGTAGAGTGCTTGCCTCCCATGCATGAGGTCCTGAGTTCCATTCCTCAGCACCACATAAACAGAAAAAGCTGTAAGTGGCACTGTGGCTCAAGTAGTAGAGCACTAGCCTTGAGCTGAATTGCTGAGGGACAGTGCCCAGGCCCAGAGTTCAGGCCCCACAACTAACCAATCAACCTACAACAAAACACTGTATTCTAGCACAGAGCCAGTGGCTCACATTTATAGCTATTCAGGAGCTGAGATTTGAGGATTATGGTTCCTAGCCAGCCCAGGAAGGAAAGTCTGTGAAGCTTTTATCACCAACTAACCAGCAAAAAGCTGGAAGCAGAGCTGTGGTTTAAGTGGTAGAGTGCTAAACCTGAGTGAAGAAGCTAAAGGGCAGCACCTGGGACTTGAGTTCAAGCCCCAGTGGTCACACACACACACACACACACACACCACCACCACCACCACCATCACAACGACAACAGAAGAAAAGCAGACTTTATTCTTCAAGGAAATAATGATGTAAGAACATAATATTTAGGTTTTGAATTCAGTAAACATATAGGAAATAGAAAATTGTTACTTTCTACCACCTAATTTACATTTTATACCCAAAGTATGTATCATTCTATAGGCATTACCCGAAGATTATGGAGTATTAAGGAAAGCCAGATGTTACAGCCTGAATTGTTAGCTGTACTTTAGATTTTGACTTCACAAGGCTATTTTTGTGAATGAATTAGAATAAAGTCCTGCTGCAAAAGAACCTGGAAAATCTGAAAGAACGATGAACATACTGCCTACCAGTTCTATGTTCTATGGTGGTTAGTAGACTTCTCCAAGATTTAATGATCTCATTGCTGATTTATAAAACTTTGTGCAGACAGCTTCAGCCACTGGTCTGTGAGGAGGCAGGAACAGAGGGTAATTCAAAACTTTTCTTTATGGCTGGTGAAGGAGCCTAGCAAGTAACTTGTGGTTAATCTCAAGTAGTGTCTCCTTCCTCTTCTCCCTCAAAAAACAAAAAGAGAAAGAAAGAAAGAAAAGACAGAAAGAAAGAAAGAGGAAAGAAAGGAAGGAAGAAAGAAAGAAAGAAAGAAAGGAAGGAAGGAAGAAAGAAAGGAAAAGAAAAACCTTATCTTTCTAGGATTTTGTAAAAGATTTTTCTAGAACCCATGTGGGAAGAAAAACAGCCTTGGCTTCCATCTTAAGAGGTGGATTGAAAGCTAAACATGAAATCTATAAGAAATTATTATCTTCCTGAGGTAGATAAAAGATTTCCTAAACAGGAAGAAAAAAATTACTAGCCAACAATTTACAAAGTAATAAATTGTGTATCTTTTTCTTTTAAATAGAAATTCTCAATTTGAAGTTGGGTGTATGACTCAAGCGGTAGAGTACTAGCAAGTATGACGTCCTGAGCCCATACTCTAGTGCCACTAAAAGAAAAAGGAGTGAATGTAATCATGACTATATACGCCTCAGCAAGTCATTGCATAAAAACATATTATAAAATGTTATTTAGTCTAAATTATTAAAAGATCTCCAAAAATTCAAAAACAGATCCATTAAAAGGAATAGTTAGTTGTATAAACATTAAAACATTTACTCATTTGCTTTATCCTGTAATATACAAAACATTTTTAATTCATAGTACCAACATTATAATTAATAGTAATATTACTGTTAGTGTTCTACACACACACACACACAGTGTGACATTTTTTGCTTTTGTTATTGTTTTTTTGAGGCAGGGCCTCACTATTTAGACCAAGTGAGTCTTCAAGCTTGCTCTGTAGCTCAGAATGGCTTTGAACGCATAATCCTTCTACCTCAACTTTTTTAGTGCTGGGATTGCAGGCATTCACTACCGCATCCGTTGACAAAGTACTTATTACGAGGATGCTTCCATCCAATTATAACACCTAGTGATATTGAAGTTGTCTACTTTGTATAAGTATACTCTATGATGTTTAAACAACCATAAAATCATCTAACAATACATCTCTCAATACACATTCCCATCATTAAGTGACACATAACTATGTATGTGTGTGTATATATACATATATGTATATATCATCTTTCACAAAAGGTAGCATATTCTAAGATGTTTTTCATCATGCTCTTTTTTTAATGCTTTAGGGAATATATACAAGTTGAATTTTAGTTAAAATTGATGTTTCTGTTTAACACCACATAGAATAGTCCAGGAGAAATAAGCTCATGCTGAAGTCAACTCAAGTACCTCTCAGATAAAAATAATTTGTGGACTTTGATTAAATCATAAACTATAAACCAAGGAGAATAAACATGTTTCACTCCTCTTCCTCCCTTGCCTTCTTTATTGTTTTTTGTTGTTGTTGCTGTTTTTTGTCAGTTGTGGGGCTTGAACTCTGCCTTGCCTTCTTTATTGACAGAAGCCTTCCCCCATGCCCCTCCCCCGCATACTAGATATGAACCTTGAGTCTAATCTCAAGTTTAGCAAGAGACATCTTGAGCACTGGTAAATGAGTTTAGCATCATGCAGGCCGAGCAACAAAGTATTGGAATCAATTATTCATACTGAAATAAGGATACTGGGTCTAACTGGCACCATCTGGTCTTCTTGGTGGATGAAGGTAAGTCCCACCCCAGGTGATGGGTGTGCCTGACTTCCTAGAGGCTGGAGCAGGGACTTTGACAATAGGTACTGGACCTGCCAGTCCTGTGCCATGAACTTGCTAGACTCTTGAGTTTTCTGTGACCCTGCCCCCTGACTATGACCCTATGTGGGCCCCTGCTCAGCTCAGCCACCATGTTGTACCATGCCTCTTGACTCCTCACTCTCTTCAGGTCACCATGCCATTCCTCTTTAGCTCTCCAGTGGAGTTCATCTGTTTTTTTTTTTTGGGGGGGGGGGAGATTGTTTACTGCTTTTTCTTTACTCTGTTCCTCTCATTCTCATAGCTCAGTTTCCTAACCATATTAAGTGTATTTGAGGCTGCAGATCTTTGGGAAAGAGTCCACCTTCAGTCCTTAGCTTTCTACTAAAAATTCCCAATTCAATCTAAAAATGTAGCTTCTCTGTATCTCACAACTGCAATCCCATATAATACTTGCCACATACTGGGTGCACATTAGAAAAGGCACTTCTGAGCTGAGATTGTAAAGTAGTACCTATTTGGGGAGAGGGTTAAAAAAAAATCCCTACAGTTATATTTGAAGACTGGCTTATAAATATTAGCAGAATCAGAAGGTCCTGACAATTTACAAAATAAACAGAAGCTGCTGGGGAAGGAGGGGACAAAAACCCCTCTTTTCTTACATTTTGAAAATTCTTAATCATGTATAACATGGTACAGATCTTCAAAATTACAAAAAAAAAAAACAAGAGAAAAAGACTGAATAGTGTGCCAGCTGACAAGCCCCAAATAAGTGAGAGGCTTGCATTCAAATGGAAGAAAAAATGGGAGGTAGGGAGGAGGAAAAAAGGGAACCAAAGGAAAATAAAGTATCTCACTTTTATAGCAGGCATATAAAAGTAGGTAGTCAGGTGTCAAGTTACAGGTGTAGAATTTTATCTCAGAAAACATAACAGCTGGGGCTGGGAAGGTGGCTCAGTGGTAGAGTGATTGCCTTGCATGTATGAGGCCCTGGGTTCGATTCCCCAGCACCACATAAGAAAAAAGAAAAAAAGCCAGAAGTGGTGCTGTGGCTCAAGTGGTAGAGCGCTAGCCTGGAGCTGAAGAGTTGAGGGACAGCGCCCAGGCCCAGAGTTCAGGCCCCACGACGGGATCCCCCCCAAAAAAAAAATGACAGCTGATACGTTTTAAATGTGTCATTCATCCCCCCCCCCAACACACCTCTAGGATAACATGGAGGAAAGAATTCCTTTCACAAAGAGGAGTAAGTCTATATAGCATGTATATGCAATGTTTATATATGATATATTTTCTATAGAACTACATTCTGCTGGGAAAATTATTAAGATTCTTATTAGGATGAGGGTCACAAAGTCTACAAATACAAACACCTTTTTCAATGTTGCTAATGGAAGCAACACTTTCCCCCCAATGGCAACATTGTAACTGTTACAATTATTCTGAAAAGCAACACAACTCGCCTAAATCAGAACAGCTGAAATGCAAATTCCTAGTCCCTCTGGAGGAAGCTCTTAATGAGGCTCCAGTTTTAACAAAATTACATTAAAAAGTACTCAAAGCAAAAGCTGATCTTAGAGGATTCTGCCCTTCACACCAGTCTGTTTCTGCAAGTTGTTTTTCTAAGATTTCGAACTTACTTTTGGAATGTGCCAGTAGATTTCATAGCTAAGACCACGAAAAGAAAAAAAAAGCTAAGCATTTCTTAAAAACTGCCATTTTTAGTATTGGTGGCTTTGAGGTTGTTTAATGCTTGTTCTTTACCAACTTTTAACTCAAATGCACGCGTTCATTCTCTCCAAACATACCAGGCACCAATTCTCCTTTGAGCGGACTTGGTTAAGTTTGTCCCTTCCTGAGTCGCTCAGTGCCAAACCCCACGCCGATTCCAGTACCTAGGAGTCGACTTTCCGCCTGTCCCACGGTCCTGCGGACGGGGCCGGGCGCGATCAGCCCGCCGCTAACCTTGCCGAAGGGCTCGGGTACAACGCCCGGCTCCACAGAACCGCTTCTGGACGGGGGGACTGGGGGGCCTGGCGGGGACCGCACCGGGAGCCCGATCCCTAGAGACGCCAGCCGTTCCGAAGGAGCCCGGACACGTCCCGGCAGCTAGCAAACCATCCGCCTTAGAAAAGCGAGATCGGTCTGTGTTTTTGACAGTTCTCTGGTCTACACGGCCCGAGGGGCGGACGCGAGCTCGGGGCAGCGGCCTAGGCCGGCCGGACACAGACTGAACCACACGGCAGAGGGCCGGCTTTCGGACCACTCCGGCCTTCCCCCGGACTGTAGGGGGCAGAGGGGGGGGTGAGGTCGGGGAGGGGGAGGCTCAGCCCCGGCCGGGATCGCGCCCGTCCGCCGCCTCCCGCCGGCCGCAGCTACAAGGGACACAGAGCTGGCGCGGGTTTCGGAGCCGACCGACGGGACCAGAGCTGCGACTGCGCAGTGGCCGTGAGGCGAAGTCAGTTTCCTGACTTTTACCGGAAGTGGCGTGCGTCACTTCCCGTCTCCCTCTAGCTGCCATCTTGCGTCCCCGCGTGTGTGCGCCTAATCTCAGCTGGTCTGCCCGAGACCCCCTGAGCGCCAACCCTAATCCCCCGCGCGGCCCCATTTCCGCTCCGACAAGGTACAAAAAAAGGCTGTGGACGCCGTCGTGGGAGGAGGACGGGAACGGGGGCGGGAAGTTCCCGGAAGGAGCGAGACAGGGAGGGACAGGGCTGAGGAGAGCAAGGCGATGCGACGGACGGGCGCCCCGGCTCAGGCCGACTCTCGGGGGCGAGGTCGAGCCAGGGGCGGCGGCCCTGGGGGCGAGGCGACGCCGTCTCTTCCTCCACCCCGCGGCGGAACCCGAGGACAGGAGCCTCAGGTACCGCGAGGCGTGCGGAGAGTGGCCGGGCCGGGTTAGGCCCTGGCTAGGCCGAGGCCAGGCCGGGGCCGGGGCGGGGAGTGCTGCCGGGCGCGGGGCCGAGCCCTTGTTGTGGGCCTGGGGAGGAGGAGGAGGAGGAGGGAGCGGAGGGAGGGGTGGGGAGAAGGGTTTCGAGCTCCGTGGGAGCCGAGATTTGGAGCGGGGTGGGGGGACCCAGGCCCGGGGCCTGCGTCGGGTGTGCATTCTCCTGCTGGTGGCTGGGGGAATAACGAGCGTGGAATGCTAGAGCCAGCCCAACCTTCTTTCTTCGCTGAGGATTTCCTCTTTCCTTTTTTTTTTTTTTTTTTGGGTTTTTTTTTGGGGCCTGAACTCTGGGCCTGGGCGCTGTTCCTCTTTTCTTTTTTTTTTTTTTTTTTTGGCTTTTTTTTCTCTCCTTTCTAGATGAAAGAAACTATCATGAACCAAGAAAAACTCGCCAAACTGCAGGCACAAGTGCGCATTGGTGGGAAAGTAAGTTGTACTCGTTTTTTGTTTTCCTTTTGAAATGCCCTTTGGATCGACTTCCACTACTTTGCCTAACTTGAGGATTCGCGGGGTGGGGGAACGGGAGGGTGGCCGGGGTGAGAAAGCACGTGAATAGAGAAGGATCCTTAAAACTTTTTTTAAAAATCGCATTTATGTAGTCTTTAGTGCTACAGTGTATAAATAAGAGTAGAAATGTTTCCTAAATTTAGCAGTAGGAAAAAACCGTCATTTCAATTAAGGCATTGTGCACACAATACCCTTGTGTAAAGTCGAATTTTGGTTGTTGTTGGCTGTTCTAGGGGGGGAAGCCAGGTTGTATGTAACACATGATTAGCACATGCTAGGCAAACCACTAACATTGAACTATATACATCTTCATCTTATGTTTTTTTTTTAAATTCCTTGATACATTTTTTCCTGTTATACTTTACCTTTTAAAATTAAGACTTTAATGTTTTCTGTACTGAATTCCCTTCAGGGTAATTGTGTATTAGGATACTTGACACCTTCCTAATAGATATATTTTGGAGTTTTTAACAGCAGTGACTTATAATTTGAAAATATTACCTAAGCAGATGTCCTTTTCTCACTTTGCAATTTTGGTAAAACTGAGGAAAGTACTGAATTTTAACGAATCAGATTTTGTTAATTGATTTTTCCTGGTAGACATTGATTCTCTTCATGCCAATTCTTTTTGAACTTGGTTTTTAGGTTGCTTGCTAACTAACTTAGTCTACTGTATACAGTAGTTATACCTAGTTATAGTTTCTATTGTGCTAGCACATTCCTAGTGTTTAGTTAGGTGTGGCAGCTTGGTGAAACAGAGCGTGTCTTTACTTGATAAAACTTGTGAGTCTTCTGTAGTACAAGTTTATTGCCTATTAAATTTTCCCAACTTTAAGCATTTATGCCTTCACCTAGAGTTTGCTGTGAGATAGCCCAAGGTCCAGATTAAATTGTTAAGATGCAGCTCTAGCAAGTTACTGGATTTGACCAAAAGTGAATATCCTGGATTTTTTTCCCTTTCTTTTGGTGATGCTAGTAGTCTTCACTATCTACACCTGCAACACAAACATTAGGTGTTTCTTATTTTTTCCACAGTTGATGATATATATCGTCACCTTTGGGTGCCAAAAACACATCCCACATTCATTCTGGTCCTTTTATGTATTCCATGTTGGTGTCAATAATCATTTTTTTTTCATACTGTTCTAGGAGTAATGTCTGTACAAGTTTGTCACTCTAATCTTTAGGCTTTCAGTTTTCAGAGGCACCACTCAAAAATCGCAGTTTCGAAGGATTTTTAAATCTGGTAAAGGATAAAGCATGAAACTTACAGAAAAGTATTTCTGTTATCATTGTAAAAACATTATCATAGGATGTAAATTTCAGTGGGTGTGTTTTGCCCTAGAGAAAATAGCAGGTATTACTTGGAGATAAATATCTTAATAGTCTTATATTTTGGGAGCTAATCAAAACAATGGTAATAATGTCATTAAGAAATGGATCTCTACACTTGTGAAATGTATGCTATGTAAGAATCCTGTAGAAATCTCTGGAAAATAGATTATCTGCATGATCACCTCATTGTGATTATTACATTTTTTTATGAGGATTTGGTAAGCAATGTGTGTATATATTAGTCTGTTGATATTTCTTATTAGTTGTCTAAGCTTTTATTATGTTTAATACTAGGTGTAAAGTCCATGCGGTGGGGGCTTTAAAACTTGTATTGGAGATAGGCTTGTTTTCAATATTGCAAAATAAAAGATGGGGGGGGTAATTGTAGGATTTACATTAGAAACAGAACACAATGTTTTGAAGAGGAAAGTAATAGATAAAGAAGAGTAGGCTGGTGTAGTTAGCTGCTTGTAATTTCCTTGAGTATTTACTGATTAAGCTCTGTATCAGTGAGCTAGATACTGAAATTTTTTAACATTAAACAGAAAGAAGGCTTCTGGGAGCTTGTATTCTAGAGAGAGCAGATAGATATTGTATTGTCTTTTGCACTTAGGAATAATGAAGAAGGGAAAGTAAACCAACATAGAATATGAGTGAGTCTGGGTTTTGTTGTTTTATATTGGGTGGTTGAGAAAGACCTGGTAATACAAAGAGCAGAAATATGTGTAAGGGAGGAGCTACATAGATGTTAGGGGAAGAGAGGAATGACACATGCATGCTCTAGGAACATAGCGTATTTGAAGAGCAGAAGAGATTTACCTGATTAAGGAGGTATGTTCAAGAGCAGCATATTAGATGCCAGACAGATCTTGGGGACCTTAGGTGTTACAGAAGTGTATATACACATTCATGTGATTACATCATACACTTATGTCTTTCCTGTGACTATCTACTTTGATCACCTGGAGTTTATAAAAGGACTTGGTTACTAGGACTTTGAAAAGACCTCCATACCTGACAAAATGAAAATACTAGAATTCATTAAGGATTTGTAGACAGGTCCTTTCCTTTCATCTATTTTTCTTCCATCTTTATCTCATCTGTTCAACTGTAGTTTGTGATTATAGTATAGTATAGTATAGTATAGAACCAAAGATCTGAATTAGAAATTATTCCTCTTTGATGTTTATTTCTATTGTATGAATGTACTTTTTTGCCCTTTTCTCCTCCTACTAGGGAACTGCTCGTAGAAAGAAGAAGGTGGTTCATAGAACAGCTACAGCAGATGACAAAAAACTTCAGTTCTCCTTAAAGAAGTTAGGAGTGAACAATATCTCTGGTATTGAGGAGGTAAATATCAAAACAAAATTTGGCTGGAGAATGTTCTGATGTCCATGCATCAATTCTCATTTGTAAGCAAAGTATTAGACATGCTTCTGCACTCTCTTCCCCATTTGGGGGATCTCAGGGCCTCCTTGCTCTCACTCAGCTTTTACTTCCTGGCTGGCACTGTAAGCATTAGTCCCACCTCCTGTCCTATGCTTCTATCCTATAAATGAAGATTGGGGAGATTGTTAAGTCTGAAAGTTACTTGATTGCACATTAGAGTCCAGGAAAATTTTTACCTATGCTTCAAAATGAAATACTAAATTCATTAGCCAGACTTGAGTTTTTGTTTAATAAAAAGAGACTTTGGTGGACATTGCTGATTTATTTTTTTCTTTATAGGTGAATATGTTTACAAACCAAGGAACAGTGATCCACTTTAACAACCCTAAAGTTCAGGCATCTTTGGCAGCAAATACTTTCACCATTACAGGCCATGCTGAGACAAAGCAGCTGACAGAAATGCTTCCCAGCATCTTGAACCAGCTTGGTGCAGACAGTCTGACTAGTTTAAGGAGACTGGCTGAAGCTCTGCCCAAACAATGTGAGTGTTCTAACAGGGAATTTACTGGGGGTAACTTGAATAACTTGTTTCTTTGATCTCAGGGGTCAGACTTGCTAAGAATTTCTTTAGACTTGGAAAATTTGTACCTGATTTTAAGCCAGTGTTTACAGTGTTAACCTTTGCTATGACCACTTAGCTAGTTTGCTTATTTTGAATCAGACTGATGCTTTTTACCTTTTTAGCTGGAAATTATTAAAATGTTAATTTTGGGTTTGTTGCTAGCAACATAACTTGGAATTTATTAAAATACGTTACATAATTAGTATTTCCACTTACATGTCATTTTTGTATTGAGACCTGGACTCTTCTAGTTATTTGGACACACAATAAATTATGACTGTAGTTTTGGATTTCTTCAATTGTATTAGAAATCATATTAATTTTAAAGAGATAACCTGCCAGTATTTTGGCGTTTTAAATTACAGTGTGGGATTTTGTTCAGGGAAGAAAATGAGTTGAGGAAGTGTATATTAGGGGATGTAGTAACTTTAAGTTTTTCCTTTAAAATTTGAATACAGAAGCAAGGTAGAAGAGGTTTATGACTGACTTAGTCACCATGATTTTCCATGAGTTGACAAACTATGCGTTGGCTTACATTTTTTTTTTTGTCACATAAACATTTAAAGGTATTAGTCTTAGCTTTCTAGGGCAACAGTAGGCTTTTGAAGTATCCCACCAAGTATAGATATAGGGAAGATACTATATAATCTTAACTCTTGGGTGTAGTTTATAGTTCACATTTTGTGTGATAAAAGTGGATGCTTCACTAAGAGTTATTTCAGTAAATGGTTTTTTTTTTTTTTTGAGTCCAGTTGTGGGGCCTGAACTCTGGGTCTGGGCGCTGTCCCTCAGCTCTTCAGCTCAAGGCTAGCGCTCTACCACTTGAGCCACAGCGCCACTTCCGACTTTTTTCTTTTTGCTTATGTGGTGCTGAGGAATCGAACCCAGGGCCTCAGGCATGCAAGGCAAGTGCTCTACCACTGAGCCACTTTCCCAGCCCAGTAAATGTTTTTTGAGTAAGTTCTGAATAAAGATACTTGAGAAGATGGCCTTGCTTTTACACCTCCCCAATATATAAGTCTTAACCATCATTTTGCTGTGTAGGTGATATGCTCTCAAGAACTGGTTGGCCAGAAGAGTTCAAAGAATAGCTGGAAATTTTTTGTTAGCTATTATTTGTATTAGCTATTACTTATATAGTGGTCATTAGTACATAGCAGAATGTCATGTTATTTGGTACTTAGGTGAAATCTCGATTTCATATTTGGTACTTGGTGAAATCTCAATTTCATTTGTCATATGAATATGTTATTTGTTCATTTGGTTGATGTATGTTGAGAATGTAGGGATATATATGTTACATGTATGTTTCTCTTGTACAGCTGTGGATGGAAAAGCACCACTTGCTACTGGCGAGGATGATGATGATGAAGTTCCAGGTAAAGCTTTCACTGTAGTATAATGTAAAGAACTGTAGCAAGGGAGAATAAGGGGCTTTTCGGGTCCAGTTACCTTGGGTAAGATAATTGAAGGGAGGATGAGCAATAAACACCTCAGTTAGAATGAGGAAAATAATGTGTTAATTAACTAGGAGTTAGGTTTGGGCTTATTTCTGTTGGAGATACAAATAATTACATATATTGTAATCTAAGTATAACTAACTACACACCATAAGTTACCTAGGAATCCCTGAATTTATAAGAAGACATGGAGAATTGCTTCAAAATCTTGGGATATGATTGTTCCAAAATCTGAGGCAGAATAACTCCTTTGGCAACCATGAGGCGTTTTTCTCATTATTGGATAATTTACTTGGATTCTTTTTATAGGGGAAAGGTCACACAGTGTAGTCAAGTGTGACTCAATCTTCTGCCTTTCAGACATGTACCACCACCTATAGCCAATTTACCTTGATGTAAAGCAAATTTGTATTGGACAGGGGATTCATAAATACTGACACTTTGAATCCTTCAGACAGGAATTCATAGGAACCAAGGAAATATTAAAGTGTATGGTGTGGTATTTCATATACATACCTCCACACACACACACAACACACATACTCATCGATCAGTGTATGGGGCCTGCACTCTGGGCCAGGGTGCTTTCCCTCAGCTCTTCAGCTCAAGGCTAGCACTCTACCCCTTGAGCCACAGCGCCACTTCTGCTTTTTTTCTGTTTATGTGGTGCTGAGGAATCGAACCCAGGACCTCATGCATGCAAGGCAAGCACTCTACCATTGAGCCACCTTCCCAGCCCATATTGTTTAATTCTTGTAGTGGGAGGTGTTAGGAGAAAGACATTCTGTAAGCAAGATGCTTATTGTCAATTTACACAAAAGCTCTAAAACACACTTTGCAATGTCAAATGGATAACAGTCTCATTAAAAATGACACCTTTAAATTATAGCATTTATCACCTATCAAGCTATAATTATTTGGAGGTTGACTTTAGAATTGTTTTTTTTTTCCCTTTTCTAGATCTTGTGGAGAATTTTGATGAGGCTTCTAAGAATGAGGCAAACTGAATTGAGTCAACTTCTGAAGAAGATATAACTTGAAGAAGTTACAGGAGCTGCTATTTTATAATATGACTGCTTTTTAAAATTCTTTTGTTTATGGGTCTGATAAAATCTAGATCTCTTAATATTTTTAAGCCCAAGCCCCCTGGACACTGCAGCTCTTTTCAGTTTTTGCTTATACAAAATTCATTCTTTGCAGCTAATGAAGCTGATAAAGCCTGGGAATAAAGGTTGAAACAAAGGTTAATAAAATTGTTTGCCTAGTAGATAGTTTCTTTTTTTGGTGACACTGATGTGTGTGGACACAGCAAAGTTGTTTACAAAGCTAATCAGCTTTCATAATTGTTTATGGAAAAGTGTAATCCTACCTACTCAGGAGGCTGAGATCTGAGGATCGCAGTTCAAGGCCAACTCTGACTTATCTCCAATTAACCACCAGAAAAACTGGAAGTGGTGCTGTGATTCAAGTGGTAGAGCACTAATCTTGAGCTGAAGAGCTGAGGGACAGTGCCCAGGCCCAGAGTTCAAGCTCCACAACCAGAAAAATAAACCTTTCTCCAGCAGCACTGGGATATTCATTCCATGGTTGGAAAGTGGTAGATGTGAGAATAGATAAGGGTAAGTAGGGAGCTCTTTCCACCTCAGTTTATAAAGTAGGGACTAGATATAACCTTAAGTTTAGACTTGATCTCCACATCTATTCTGTGCAGGATAGTCTATTAAGTGATGGAGAAAAAGTAATGTTAGAATGTCTGCTTGGTCATATTGTCCCTTCTTTAAATGTTAATACAATAGAATTGATTGCATATAGCTTTAGAATTAGACTGTGTGACTTCAATAATCAGGAAGCTGGTGGTTACCACTGAACAATACATCTCTGACTAAAGAATTGGTTGCAATTGTGTTGAAGCAACTACACAACTTTAAACTTTACATTGCAAGAATTGTTACTTGTAATTGGTGTCAAGACCAATAGTTATTTCTATTACATTTAAATGTTTGGGTTTTTTTAAGGTGATCTGCATAGCTCAGGCTGTTGAACTGTAGTCTTACTTCAGCCTCCTGGGATGATAGAAGTGTGCCATCATTCTGGCTCTTAAATGTTTACTCTAATTTTCAGTCTTGGACAACTGTATGTAAAAGTCACTGAGTTAATTGAACCAAAAATCAAGTGCAGTGTATGGTATTTGCACATTGATAGTCCTATTTTCTTCAAAGGATGTATATCCTGTTAAAAAGTATATTGCAGCTTAATAGCTATTATCCTAGCTACTCAGGAGGCTGAGATTTGAGGATCAAAATTCAAAGCCAGCCAGGCAGGAAAGTCCCTGTGGTACTAATCTCCAATTAACCACCAGAAAACTGGAAGTGGCACACTGGCTCAAAGTGATAGAGCCCTAGCCTTCAGCAAAATAACTCAGACTGACCAAAAAAAGTACACTGCTGCAAAAACAAGGACTAATGTAGGTTTCCAGATTACTGTGAGTCAGGTTGGACTGCTATGCATTTATATCAGGCCTCAGGGATAGAGCAACCACTGTGTGGCATTCTGAGATAGGATAGAGCTGCTACTGAGAAAACTCTGTACTGAGCAGACTGGAGTGGACCTGAGGATTCACATTCCAAGCAGTGCTGCTCCTGCTGGTCCACTTGTGCTTTTGAGTAGCATAGTTGTAAGTGTTCTCAATCTTAACCACCTGTGGAGATAGCTATTCTTCCTTTCTAGCTGTGTGACTTGGATCTAGAAGAAAGGATGATGGGAAGGAGTGTGACTGTCTAGGTAGGCCTGGCCCAGGGCAACTTGTTTATTCTGTACCGGTGCTATTTAAACCTGTTAGGCTTTCAACAAGAGAACTTTGACCTCAAATATTTTGAAAGTTCATATTTCATATAGATGCTGGTGGTTCATGCCTATAAATAATCCTAGCTAAGTTACTCAGGAGACGGATCAAGGTTCAAAGCTGGGCAGGAAAATCCATTACAGTCATCTCTAATTAACCTTCAAATGGAACTAGTTGGGTGCTGGTATAATCCTAGCTACTCAGGAGGCTGAGATCTGAAGATTGCAGTTCAAAGTCAGCCCAGGCAGGAAAGTCTGTGAGACCTAATCTCCAATGAACCACAAAAAACCCGGAAGTGGTGCTGTGGCTCAAAGTGGAGTGCTAGCCTTGAGCAAAAGAGCCCAGAGACAGTGCCCAGGCTGAGTTCAAATCCTACGCCCAACCAAAAAAAGATGGAACTATGCCTCAAGTGGTAGAATGCTAGTCTTGAGCAAAACAATGTTCAAGGACAGTGTCCACACACTGGACCAGCCTCCCCCCCCAAAAAAACCCAAAGTTTATTTCAAATGATAGGCTGCTTGCTCTGAATTAGGAAAGTTTTATAACCTCTCAATGTCAAAGTAGCTAGCTAGGATTATGCTGCAGCTAACAAATGACCAAAATTTTTAGTTGCTACAAAGGTTTGTCACACTTGCTAGTGTGCCTGTGGTTGGGCTCTATTTCAGGAGCAGCCTTGAATTGGAACACTGCCAATCTCCTGACAGGCATAGGATGGCAAAGCACCAGCTGGCTGGGAAGCAATGCATATCATTAATGATCACATTTCATCAGCTAGAGGAAGCTGCATGTGTAGTCATGCGGATGGCCATGGATTGTGGAAGGCTGAGCACTTCACCATCTCCCAGAGTAGGAAAATAGAAACACAAATAATACAATTTACCATATTCTTGGGATTTTGTTCCTTTCTACAATTCCTATTGCTGCTATTATATGTGACAGTACTACAACTTGTTTTGTCAAAAATCATAAGAGGTGGGCTGGGAAGGTGGCTCAGTGGTAGAGCGCTTGCCTTGCATGCCTGAGGCCCTGGGTTCGATTCCTCAGCACCACATAAGCAAAAGAAAAAAGCCAGAAGTGGCTCTGTGGCTCAAGTGGTAGAGCACCAGCCTTGAGCTGAAGAGCTGAGGGACAGCACCCAGACCCAGAGTTCAGGCCCCAAGACCAGACGCCCCCACAAAAAAAAAATCATAAGAGGTGCATGCATCATAAGATGAGGAACCTGTCTGTCTTGTGTTTGCTCTCCAGTTCTCCTGTCACACAATCTGGTAGTAATGCAATTGAGATTTAAACGTGGTCTGTTCTTTCAAGCTTATTGGAAACAATGTTTAAGGTATTGAAAGATTAGAGGAGTGGACAGTTCTGGTCTGGATGATAATTTCTTAGCTTTTTTTTTTTTCTTTTGATTCTGAGGCTTGAACTCAGCCTGGTACTCTTATTTGGCTTTCTGGTGCTCTACCACTTAAGCCTTGTCTCCAGTCCAGCATTTTGCTGCTTAATTGGAGATGAAGTCTCACAGACTTTTCTGCCCAGTCTGGTTTTGAATTTCAATCTTCTGGTCTCAGTCTTCTGAGTAGCTAGGACAATAAGCATGCACTACTAGTGCCTTGCTGTTCACATTTTTTCCCCTAAATCCTGGGGCTTGAACTCAGGGCCTGGGCACTGTCTCTGAGCTTCTTTTGCTCAAGGATAGCACTCTACAACTTGGGCCACAGTGCCACTTCCAGCTTTTTCTGTTTATGTGGAACTGAGGAACCCAGGGCTTCATGAATGCTAGGCAAGCACTCTATCACCAAGCCACATTCCCAGCCCTATTTTATCAAGTAGTTGTACACAGAGGTTATAATTAAGTCAGATTATGAGTACACCACTTCTTGATCAATGTAATACTATTTACACTTTTTTAAGATCAGCTCTAAACAAAACTCGTTTTCAGATAGATCTGAACCAGAACTACACTAATGAGATATGCATTTCTTGACTGAACTTACAAGTCACCACCTTTATATCTGTTGAAACAAGCTATAATGTACTTTTGTGGTCCCGATAATACCTCTATAGTAAATAGGGAGGACAGCTTCATTCTAAAACTTGGAAACAGAAATGGGCAAAGGTACCTGATTTCCGCTTATCCTTTTCTTTCTTCACTGATAGACTCAGGTTCTATAGTAGCTCTTCCTGCCCCTCCCCGCAGTAAGGAATATAGGTAGATAGAAAAATCAACAATTGAAAAG
The DNA here is from genome assembly GCF_000151885.1 of Dipodomys ordii. Lineage (NCBI taxonomy): Eukaryota > Metazoa > Chordata > Mammalia > Rodentia > Heteromyidae > Dipodomys > Dipodomys ordii. Next base: position 665,767 of record NW_012267299.1, read on the forward strand.
TCTTGAGGCAATTAACAGTTTTCTGCTTTTCCGAAACCATGATTAGAAAAGCCTTCTTGCACAAGTTTTCGTCACTCCAATCAGCACAGTCTTGAATGCCATTTTTGCTGCAAGTTTTGGGAATGCAGGCACAATCCATGATGAAAACAGTATCACATCTCCAGCCTGAGCAGTTTGGACACTGTGAAACTAGACAAGTGTATTTGTTTTTAAAACTGTAATTGTTAAAATGTCAACGTAGATTGGAAAAGGTACTCTTGCACAAGAAATTACCCTTTGGGTCTTAATAATACAAGTGAAAACCTCTACTAGGAAAATCACAGATGTTTATTAGAGAGTCTACATGTCATTCGAAAAGCCAAGAAGAGTACTACCTCTTCCCATCAGCCTAAAGCTAAACATGCTGACATATTCTATAAACAAAGAAGGGCCCATTTAAATATGTTCAGTCAGCAGGGGACAAAAATCAGGGCTAACTGGCAGCTAACCAGAAAATGGATGTCTTCATCTTTCTCTTCATTTGTTACCAGAAAATTGCTCTCCATACGTCCTAGGATATATTTCAATTTTTATCCTCCATGATGACCAAAGGGCAGGAAACTGTCTAGTCAGTGTATTTTTTGAGAAAGCTTTTATTTATCATGATGCATTGGAACAGTACCTACTACCATGTTTTAGAGTAACACAGCCTTGCTATAAAGTGACCAGCAATGCTGCTCAAAGTTAAACGACACTGGGAACCTGGAGAGGAACAAAGAAGAAAGTGCAGAAGAAAGGGCAAGGGAACAACCAAAGTTAGCAATGAAGTCTGGAGTACTAAAGCGTTCAACAGACTTTTCTTTGTTCTTCACCAAGTGGAATATGATACAGTCAAGAGGTGTTCACTAAGAGATTAGGTTACTTAGGTTAATCCTTGCAAAACTAGTTCTATGTACTTCCTACCTAGAGAACAGGCACCATCTAATAGAATGCTAAAATTTCCCTTCCCTACCTTTTTTCCCCTTCTTTCTGGTTGTGCTTTTTGTTTTGTTTTGTGTTGTTGTTTGTCAGCCGTGGGGCTTGAGCCCAGGGCCTGGGCACTGTCCCTGAGCTCTTCTGCTCAAGGCTAGTGGTCTACAACCTTGAATCACTTCCTGTTTCCTAGTGGTTAATTGGAAGTAAGAGTCTCATGGACTTTCTTGCCTGGGCTGGCTTTGAACCATAATCCTTAGATCTCAGCTTCCTGAATAACTAGGATTACAGGTATGAGTCACCCAGCTCCTTTCTGGTTTTTTGATGGTGGTTCTGGACATCGAACCCAGGACCTTGAGCATGCTAACCATGCAGCATACCACTGAGCTACATGGCATTCCTGGGAGAAATTCTTAATTGTAGAGATAAATATCTTTAAGGAAGGTTTGTAAGTGTGTGTGTGTGTGTGTCAGTGCTAGGGCTTGGACTCAGGGCCTGCGTACTGTCCTTGAGCTTTTTCCCTCAAGGTTAGTGTTGTACCACTTGAGCCAATGTTCCATTTTCAGTTTCTTGGTGATTAGTCACAGTCTCATGGACTTTTCTGTTCACTTGAGCAGATCTCTGTCCCTAAGATGCAAGGATTCAAAGCAGCAGTCACTGGTCCCTTGGCCGTTGATTTGTGTTCCTGAAATGTAAAGATAGGGATTATAAGGTCAAGAACACATTCCTAGTTTTCCCTTACTGATCCAGTCGTTTCTTGCATCACACACCTTGCCCACATATGTCCAAGTCTTCTGGTTGGGACACTTGAAGATCAAGCTTTGTGGGAGACTATTGGGTACTTGTCCTATATTATTAGACAAAGACATTTTTTTCTAACAGAAAATAATTGTACATAATGTATTACATTATAATTCTCATTTTTAAGCATTCTTTATTTTAGTTATTTTTAACCATTCTTTAATTTTGATCATTTGTCCACCTTACCACACTCAGTAGCAGATTCATCTTCTCCATAGCTGCAGTCCACCTTGGCGATTACAAAGCAGAGAGAGACAAACTTGTAGTGAGGTCCTCGTACAAGAAGCCCAGGTACTGTAAGGCTGTCTTGCATAGGTTGACTCTGAAAAATTTGCAAGACAAGTCCTGCATGCGAACCCATGCATGCATGTATGCTAAAACATCAGGCTTCTTGCTGTTGTTCATTTTTCCATTAGTTTTCCCCCCTTTTTCTTCCTTTTTCTCACCTCTACTTCAAGACTCTCAGCCTGCTTGGCTTGCTTGCATTTTATGTTGGTGTATGGATATTTATTTTTGCAAAACTGTTGACATTTGGCAAAGACATATAGACTCACTCGTCCAGAGAAGTAGCAGTCAGTGGCAAGGAGTTCAGTGGTGGAGAGCCAACATCCCCAAATGTCATTTTTTTTTTCTGTGAAACTTGCTGGACCATGTTCTAGGTGGCATGCCTCTATCAATCTCCATCCCGTTTCCTTCATTGGGACCACACATGGGTTTCTTGCTTTTGCCAACTCTGCTCAAGTCTTCCGTGGCTTCATTTCTGGCAATACCAGGCCTCCGTGCTCCATCCCACATGCATTCCTGAAAGCCTGCTGGGTGCCAGGGCTGAGGTTAGAAGGATGGCTTTGCCTCCAGGACACATTCCAGAACAGATGATTACATACAAAGTGATGAGTCTGGGTTGAAGTTTACCCAGGAAAGATGGCACACCTCCCTCAAGTCTGTGGAAACCTGAGATTCCTTTTAAACCTTTGATGTGTCGGTCAAATGAGCAGTAAAAGAGAAGAGAGCAAATCCTGGACTGTGACGTGTGTGTGTGTGTGTGTGTGTGTGTGTGTGTGTTAAAACTGCATAAAAGTCATTGCTGCTGGACAACTGTCCTACAAAATCGTACCCAGCACCCATCCCAAACCAACTTGGTGTTATTTTTCATCTCTCTTCCCCACATACCTCACTTTTGGTGCAGGACAAAGTCCTTGTCCAGTCAGAGCACACACATTCTTTCTAAGGAACCTGTCTAAAGCTGAGTTTCCCTCCAAGACTCCACTCCAGTCTCTGCTCCTTCATTGCCAAGTCCCTTCAACACCAGTCTTAGCTGATTTCCCAAATTGCTGAAAATATATATCATCTCAACCTAACCTAATTTAGTTCCTAATTACATGGTGTCCTCTAATCAGTCTCTCTAATTGCAGTGGAATTTCCTTGAAGGTAGAGACCATATCCTGTGTAAATTTCAGAGTCAGGCTGGCCTGGCTTGTTTGGGTAGTTGCTAGATTTGATTTTGGTTAAGTTGTCTAACTTCTCTGAGTCTCTGTCATAATAGTGTTAACAGCTACCTTTCAAGACTATTGAGAAAGATGAAGAAGAAATGACTAAAATTTCCAGAGCAACAGTTGGCACATAGCACAAGGCAACTGCCCATCATGAATAGGTTAACCCATTTTGGAAGGATGGAACATAATAAACACACTCTTGTATGTGGAGTGAATATAAATGGCCACTCACCCAGGCTTGCTGGTTTTACAGGCATTCCAAAGGTGATCCCAAGACCAATCAGAGCAACGATAACTGCAAGGAATGCCACACAGGAAACCAGAAGACACTTTTGGGTGGGAGGCCAGGTGTGAACTGTCACAGCAAAACACACAAAACAAAAAAGAACATGTCTTCATCAAAGGTCAGAGGTTTGCGTCAGGGTTAACAGTGTTAATTAGCCCAGTGTTGTCCACGGTGTTCTCAATGTGAAGGGCAGAAATGAGAATTACCGGCTCTTAAATGTGTGCTTTTGATGACCGTGGTGCCTTTCCTGTTACTGTTTCTAATTTGATCTGAACAACCAGCCTCGTGATGGTGAGTGGTTATTGCTACCCTAGGTGTGAAGTTTGAGTCATTAAGAGGAAGAGGTGGGGCCCTGTGGAAGGTGAGGTGATTTCTCAGATTTCTATGGATATAAATGGAAACATCTCTCTTCAAACTTCAGCCTTCAGGTCTAGCAAGGGACACTTTTCATCATTGTTTCCCCAAGCCTAGTTCTCAGATGACTTATATCAGAGTACAAAAGGAAATGTAGATCCTAACCTTATCCTAAATATGCAGAATCTAGCTCTCCAGGAGGAGGGGGATGTGTACAGGGCCTGTACATATTTTATAATCACTTGGCTCATTCTTTGTACACCAAAGCTTGAGAATCACAGCCCTATCACCTGGCAGGATACAGATTATGGTCCTGGGATCCTATAAGGCATTCCCAGGCACAATCCACCATTCACTCCACATCAAAGAGCAAGACAGAAGGATGCTCCCCCATACCTTGGCTTGCCATGAATAGGAAGAATGCCAGACCATTCCTGATCATGTACATCAGTCACAGCTGCACCATCTTCTAACCCTGGGTGACTCTGAAGTATCCCAATAGCCAGTGAGCCTAAACCTCTGTGCCTATGGCATTCCCAGGGAAAATACATTCAATGTCTGTAATGATTTCAATCTGAAATGATTCCTATGGGCTTATGGATCTAGAGGGTTGATTGATGGTTGGCTCATGAGTGTTCTGACTTCACAGATAGGTTAATCCATTGATGGATTGCTCTCTCTCTCTCTCTCTCTCTGTGTGTGTGTGTGTGTGTGTGTGTGTGTGCCAGTACTGGGGCTTGACCCTGAAATCTCAATTGGCTTTACACTCAAGTCTGGCACTCTACCATTTGATCCTCACTTCCACTTTGGGTTCTTTGCTGGTTAATTGGAGAGTGCTTCATGGCCTTTTCTGCCTGAGCTGGCTTTGAACCAGGATCCACAGATCTCAGCCTCTTGTGTAGCCTGGATTATAGGCATTAGCCCCTGGTGCCTGGCTTGGAGTCATAATTTTACGACACTAGTTTTAGGCCATGCTAAGAGGTGAGGCCTACTGCTGAAACCTTGGGAACTAAACAAGAAAGCAAGCTACTTGCAAGCAGTCCCTGCTGCTCTACAGCCACAGCCTGCAAGGTGTTTAAGAATCCAATGCAAATACAAACAGTTAAAATAGAAGTAGATCTTAAAAAAGATTTAGACTTAAAATAGACCCACAACATTAAAATGGAATTAGAACAATAACGCCTGACCTTATTTCCTCAGTGGCTGTTACATAATCAGAAACCATTCAAATGCAGAGCAGCAAACGGGGTTTCTGAGCCCATACAGGTCTGAGGGCCAGGCTGGGTGGTGGGACACTGTAGAGAGATGGGTTGGGTAATGCAGAAAGGTTTGAAGTGCAAATTCTCACTCAGCGCTCAAGGCTGAAGTGGACATCCACTTCCACATATGCAAAAATACAGGTGCACAGAGCCAGGGTGACTGGGAGGTTCAGCGGCCGTGTCTAGAAGTGCATTGGGCCTTGGGCCTGCTTTCCTCACTTGCTGCTGAGTGAACCCATTAGATGCAAGTTCATCCTCTGTACAGAAGAGGGCAGCAGAGAGCAACAAATGGGACCCGATTCAATTCAATTGCCCCGATTCTGGCCAATGACCACCATTCTTGCTGTTTGCTTGGGAGTGTGGTCACCAGCAGGACTGGAAGGCCTGGCAGATTCTCATTTCTCATTTGCCAGGGATGACTCACTAGTACATCTTAAAGTGTTTGGAGGTAAATCCTCAATTCCTTGCCTTTGCATTATGATGTAACCTCCATGAAGGGTGGTTATGAACTTTCAAATATACAGTCTCACTGACTTTCAGAGGGAGGCTGTGAGGCAAACACAATTTGTAGGATTATTTAATTGACAAAGGAACATAGGCTTACATTGTGAACACTTGTCCAGTCTTCCATAAATAGCTAGTAACTGAACTGGACTTATATCCCAGTCTCCAAAAAGCAAATTGAGCTTAGTTTTTCCTATGAAATCATCTTTTCTCAGATTTCCTGGATAGTTTTTCAAGGATCCACCAATTATCTCTAAGAATTAAGAATTAAGCTGGGGGGGGCTGGGAAGGTGGCTCAGTGGTAGAGTGCTTGCCTTGCATGCATGAGGCCCTGGGTTCGATTCCTCAGCACCACATAAGCAAAAA
>NW_012267299.1:675115-682659 GCF_000151885.1 Dipodomys ordii
GATTAGATAGATAGATAGATAGATAGATAGATAGATAGATAGATAGATAGATAGATAGATAGATAGATAGATAGATAGATAGATAGATAGATAGATACTTTGGTGCTGGTCCTGAGGCTTGAACTCAGGACCTGGATGCTGTTTCTAAGCTTTTTTTTTTTGGTTGGTAGTGGAGCTTGAACTCTGGGCCTGAGCATTGCCCCTCAGCTCTTCAGGTCAGGGCTAATGCTCTACCACCTGAGCCACAGCACCACTTCCAGCTTTTTCAATTTATGTGGTACTGAGGAATCGAACCCAGGACCTCCCAGCCCCTGTTTCTAAGCTTTTTGTACTCAAGGCTAGTGCTCTACCACTTGAGCTACAGCTCCATTTCTGGTCTTTTAGAATTTAATTGGAGATAAGAGTTCTATAGACTTTCCTTCCTGGGCTGGTTTCCATCCGCGATGCTAGATCTCAGCTTCCTTCATAGCTAGGATTACAGGCATGTTCCACAGGTGCCCACTTTCAATGGATATATTTTGGATGAACTGCAATAGCAAGATTCTGTGCTAAACTTAGGCTCTGCAGGCAAAGGTCAAGGACAGCAGGTCTAGCTAAGAAGAGGGCTTAGAGGAGCCTTGTAACAGATACTTAGAAGCTGCTTTAGTTCAAAAGCAATGACTCTTTTCTTGGTCCCATGAATTAACTAAAAGTGGGAGAAAAGCCTGGCATCCTGCTTATATTCTCTATCTACCCTTCCTTGCTCTAAACTATTCTCTCTGCACTCACTTGGCAATTACCTTGCAATGGCTGATTGGTTACTATCACTCTGTGTGTGTGTGTGTGTGTGTGTGTGTGTGTGTGTGTGTGTGTACCAGTCCTGGGGCTTGAATTTTGAATTCAGAGCTGAGGTGCTGTCCTTGAGCTTTTTTCCCCGCTTAGGTTAATGCTCTACCACTTAAAACACAGCTCCACTTTTGGCTCTTTGGTGCTTAATTGGAGGTATGAATCTCATAGACTTTCCTGCCTGAACTAGCTTTGAACCATGATACTCAAACCTCAGTTCCCTGAGTGGCTAGGATTACAAGTGTGAGCCACCAGTGGCCACCTCCTGGATCACATCATTATTGGGAGAGATGGAGGGAACTTCTTCCAAAAGAAAGGAACAGCAGAATTCCTCTTGTCAGGACACCTGCCAACAATAACTTGTTTGTCCTCACCAAAATCACTCATCTCAAATGATAACCACTTCTCCAAACCTCTTTGTAATGATAACCAGGCCATACTTTGAGCAAAATTGTTTATAATTATGCATTCCCCTCTCCCCCTTTGCCTGCAATTCTTTGCCTGTTTATACATAAAGCTCAGTCAAATCTAGTCCTTGTGTTCAATGTATATCATGTACATTATTTACACAACTTGAAGGTAGGGATGGGATGGAGAAAGATAGGAGAGAACCATGGCAGAGATGACATGGATCGAGATGCATTGTACTCATAATTGGGCATGTGGAATTGAAACCCCTTTGTAATTAAAGAATAAATCTTTTAAAGCTTATGACCATACCTCAAAGATGGTTGAAGTGCTTTCTTTACCCCTTGCCATAGATATTGTTATCACCTAACAAATCTTTCTCTTTCTTCACTATGTTTGTCTATTTGCCCTATAAGGGTGAGTGGCTTATTTGACATGTAGAATCCCAGAGTTGAGGTCTAGGGTTGAAAACTCCAGCTTCAGCCTAACGCTTGGACTTGGAAGAATTATTTGAGACCTTCCAGGGTTGAGACAAGGCAATCATAAGTTAATGAGAATGTGAGTCTCTTTCTGACAAGCTAAAAAGCTGGCAGAGAAGAGGAACTGTCCTTAGGTATAAATGGAAGATTAGATTGATAATATGTTTTTCTTGGCAGAGGTAATTTAATAAATAATAAGATAGCAATAATTATAGAGATATCATCTGAAAAACAAGTAAAAGAAAAATGGGCAGAGCACGGCTCAAGCGGTATAATGTTTCCCTAGAAACTGCTCCCATTTGCTCCTTAATTCAAACCCTACAACCACCAAGAAACAAAAATCAGAACTTGAATCCAAGTCTGTTTCTTTTTTCTTTTTCCTGGAATAACTCTTACAGACTGAAGCTGTCAATGCAACAAATCAGATGAATAAATGAACAAATAAACTCAAAATCAATATAGATTTCCAGATTTAAAAAACTCTGCCCCTAACCTCAAGAATTATGTCTCAAAAATAAATCATGTGTTATTCATATTAATGTCCCATTTCTCTACCTCTTTCACTGTCTCTATCTTGTCAAATTTATTATTAAAATTATTAGCCACCTTTAAAAAAGTGTGACTATACTTTAAAGGGAAGAGTTATTTGTCTCTATTGACTCCTTAAAGGAGTCAGATAACTTAATGGGCCGCTGAGACATTAGAACTTTGGGGACTGAGGAGGAGTGGGTGTTGTGCTGATGTCCTGGGGTCAGTGACTGTCCAAAGGCCACTGGTTAAGGGAATGAAAGGAGAGAGTGTGTGTGTTCCTGTGGCCAAGCTCCTTGCTGAGGTTGTGGTCTGTGATGATAGATTTTTCCCAGAAATGCAGAAATATACTACTAAGTTGAATACCCAAAGGGCCAGACATATTCAGGAATAATTCACACCTTTGGAACTTCAGCTTCAACTCAAGCCAAGAAGGATAAACAAAAATCTTATTTAAGCAATGTTGCAGCATTATTTTGCCTGCTTTGCCAGCTCATCAAAGATAAGCCTTTCAAATCCAGGATGTTGTATTCACATTTTCTTGGCAAATAGGTTTCATTTAGTTACTACAAGCACAGCTTTTTTTGGCAGGTTGTGGGGCCTAAACTCTGGGCCTGGGTGCTGTCCCTCAGCAATTCAGCTCAAGGCAAGTGCTCTACCACTTGAGCCGCAGCACCACTTCCAGTTTTCTGGAATTAGAGATCAGAGCCTCATGGACTTTCCTTCCCCGGCCTGGCTCCCCAGTAGCTAGGATTACAGTAAGATTACAGGTGTGAGCCACTGGCATCTGGCCAAGCACAGCATTTTTATAGTAACATTGCTAATTGCTCCTTCAAACCATGTCCCTATTCCAGTTGCACTTGAACTGCTGCCTGCTATTTTTCTTTGGTTTTCTTTCAGGGTCTGGCTGCTCCTGAGCTTCTTTTAGCTCAAGGCTGGTATGCTCTACTACATGAGCCAGAGCTTTACTTCTTGGTTTTTTGGGGAGGAAATTTATTGGAGATGAGAATCTCAAGGACTTTCCTGCCTGTGATCCTCAGATCTCAGCCTCCAGAATAAATAGTAATACAGCCTTGAGCCACAGGTGCCCAGCTGCACATATGAAATTCTTATTTTAAGTTGGGCATTGGTGGTTCACACCGGAAATCCTATATGCTCAGGAGGCTGAGATCTGAGGATAGTGGTTCAAAGCTAGCCCAGGAAGGAAAGTCCATGAAACATATCTCCAAAAAACAAACCACCAGAAAATCAGAGGTGTGTCTCAAAGTGGTAGACTCATGCCTTGAGTAAAAAGGCTCTGGGGGGCTGGGCGCTGGTGGCTCAAGCCTGTAATCCTAGCTACTCAGGAAGCTGAGATCTGAGGATCGCAGTTCAAAGCCAGCCAGGGCAGGAAAGTCCGTGAGACTCTTATCTCCAATAAACCACTAGAAAACCGGAAGTGGCGCTGTGGCTCAAGCAGTAGAGTGCTCGCCTTGAGCTGAAGAGCGCAAGGACAGAGCCTAAGTCCAGAGTTCAAGGCCCACGACCAACAAAAAAAAGTTAATTAATTAATTAAATTTTTTAAAAAGTTAAAAAAAGCTCAGGGGCATGACTGACCAAAAAAGAAAAGATATGAATTCACAGTTATTTAAGTCATGGATGTGTAATTCAAACCTATTTCAGTGTGGATGGGCCATATTGGATACATGCCAGTTGTATTTCAAGAGATTTCAGGGGATTTGGAACTTTCTTGATACTTAGGAGTGCTAATATGTTTCGTATTGCATCATGACTGCCACCTGTTGGACAGTTCCTGTATGACAGCACTGTTTGACCTGCATTTAATGCTGCAAGCTGATTTCTGAGGTTAAAAGAAGTGAAGAAAAAAAAAGGTCACTTGAGAATGGTGGAGATAGGGGCTACTTGAATAAAAGCAAATAGAAACTTTATTTTATATAAACTTCATAGTAGATATTTAAATAATACCCAATATCTAATAATATTTCATAATGACCTTCCTCATTTAAACTACAATTTGACTAGGAAAATCCAACTTGGTACAATTGTTGTTGGAATCTCACTCTTGCTCAAAGCAGTTGAGAACTGTAAATTTCAACATCACAAGAGCAGCACAGGACACCTACCTTTAACTGTGGAGAGAACAGGTTCTTGTTTTTCTTTTTTTGTCGGTCATTGGACTTAAACTCAGGGCCTGGGTGCTGTCCCTGAGCTCTTCCACTTAAGGCTAGTGCTCTACCACTTTGAGCCACAGTGCCATTTCCAGTTTCTGGTGGTTAATTGTACATAAGAGTTTCATAGACTTTCCTGTCCAGGCTGGCTTCAAACCATGGTCCTTAGATCTCAGCCTCCTGTTTAGCTAGGATTACAGGTGGGAGCTACCGATGCCTAGCAAGAACAGGCTTTTGAGTCAGTAAATTTAACCATTATCCTCCTTATTCGTTCCTTCCCTCCCTCCCTCCCTCCCTTCCTTCCTTCCTTTCCTTCCTTCCTTCCTTCTTCTGCCTGCCTGCCTTCCTGCCTTCCTTCTGAAAGATTGTAGACAACAAAATTATTTGTTTGTAGACAGACAAATCTATGAGACTTTAATCTCCAATGAATTAGCCAAAAGCCAAAACTGGAGGTGTGATTCAAGTGGTAGAGTGCCAGCCAAGAGACAAAAAGCTAAGCAAGAGGGTGAAGCCCTAAGTTCAAGCCCCAGTACTGGCACAAATGCACACACACACACACACACACACACACTCACACTCACTCATGACACACATAGAAGCATAGACTGCTGGAGAGTCAAAGGAAGAAGTCCCAACTTTCTCTCAGGAGTCTGTTACCTGGTAGGTGTGTGGGCAGGCAACTCTCTCAGATCTATAGGCAGTCAAATATCAGAGTCTCTAGAAGTCTCCAGAATGGACCCTGCTAAAGCTGGAAGGAAGCCCAGATCTGCACAAAGACACAGACTTCTAAAATTTTGAGTGAAGAAATATTGTTGCTTGTTTATTCCCCTTCCCATTCTTAAGGGACTTGAGTTGGAATAATTCTTCCAGGGCCCGAGTTTCTGTCAGAAGGGTTATTAATTAGTGTGTCTGTGATACCAGGAGATGCAGAAGATTTGACTGACTCTCTGGTCTTTAAATCTGGGAAAAATTTGCTTGAGTACAGATCTCAAAAAGTAATCCTTAGCTGGGCACTGGTGGCACATGCCTGTAATCCTAGCTACTCAGGAGGCTGAGATCTGAGGGTCGTGGTTCAAAGCAAGCTTGGGCAGCAAAGTCCATGAAACTCATATCTCTAATAAACCACCAGGAAACCAGAAGTGGTGCTGTGGCTTAAGTGCTAGAGTACTAGCCTTGAGCTGAAGAACTGAGGGGCAGTGCCCAGGCCCAAAGTTCAAGCCCCATGACGGACCAAAAAAAAAAAAGTGATCTTCAGCAGAAAGAGATTCTTACTGTGTTACTTTCTGAATGGTTTAGACTTAAGGGGCAATTTAAAAAAATTTTAGTAGGGTGTTGGGGGCTCACACCTGTAATCCTAGCTACTCAGGAGGCTGAGATCTGAGGATTGTGGTTCAAAGCCAGCCCAGGCAGGAAAGTCTGTGAGACTCTTATCTCCAATAAAACTACTCAAAAACCAAAAGTGGTGCTGTGGCTCAAGCGGTAGAGCGCTAGCCGTGAGCTGAAGAGCTCAGGGACAGCACCCAGGCCCAAAGTTCAGGCCCCACGACCGACAAAACCAACCAACCAACCAAACTTTAACTGTATTGTAATAGGAAATGGCAAGTGTTTACCTTTATTAAGTCTGTCCTTATAATGCAAGTTTTGTGTGCATGAGGTGCATGTCAAGGAAGTGGATTTATGGAAGTGGTAGGCAATGGATGTGCCTTACTGACCTGTGCGTGATCTTTGGTCCCTGGACCTTGGGTTTGGTTATATGGAGTTTGTCAACACCCATTCTCCAAGAAAAGCCTAGAGCCACTGAGCCATTGACTAAAACAGAGCATTTTTATTGGCTGGCTCCTGGGACAGGATACCTGATTGGCAGAACTCTTTCATTTATTTATGAAAAGCAGTCGTAATGTCACCTTTTTAATGATTCAAACCTGAAGGCACTTCATTTGCAATAGAAAGAGAAGGAACTCTTGTTACCTGTTGGAGAAGGAACAACCATGAATATATACTGATACTGTGATTCATTTTGAGATTCAGAGCATACTGGAGTCCATATGTTTCCAGCAGGGAGACTTCCAGAGTGAGGGTGAATCTGGGAGTCAATCTTGTCTCTTTCTTAAAATGTACACAGAAAATACTTGAAAAAAGGAGGGCAGGGAGTCATAAGGGAAGTGATGGAGGAATGACAGTGTTATAAGGGAACTGGATCATGAGATACAGAGAAGCCATAGTTTGAGAGGTCAAATTGGGAGTCTTTACTAGAAGCCAGTGACTGCAAGTGGACACATGTCCCCAGAAAACTTGCAGCCTTGAATGCACTTAACGCTGTTAGAAAACTGAGCCATGAGGGTGGCAGAGTAACAAAAGAACAAAACAAAACCCAAAAACAATCTCAACAAACCTGTCTACTCGAACGGAGAGCTGCAGAAGGGTGCCATGGTGACCTGAGGAGAGTCAGGAGACCTGAGGCATGGCATAAAATGAAGGCTGAGCTGGTCCAGCCTGGTCATGATCAGGGGGCAGGGTCAGAGGGAGCTCAAGAGTTCCTGAGAGTTCCCAGTATAGGTTTGCAGGTCCAGTAACCTATTGTTCAAGTCCCTGTTCCTGCCTCTAGGAATTCAGGCATATTTATCACCTGGGGGTGGGACTTCACCTTCATTGACCAAGAAGCCAAGATGGCACTAGTTAGAACCATTATTCTTACTTCAACAGGGAGGGAAGAAAGGAGTTAGGTCCAAGATTTCAGGAAGCAAGAGTCAAGCTTACTCACAATAATGTAACCTGTCAAAGAGCATCTAGAAGTCTAAGGAGAGTGAGCAGGGGTGTCAGTAATGCTGGCACTTTGGCCTTTTTGTTTGTTTTCTTTTAATTTGTTGATACTGGATCTTGAACTCTGGGCTTCAAACACCTGGCCTTGTGTTCTTGCTCAGCTTGCTTGCTTGTTCATAGCTGTTTCTCTATCACTTGAGCCATTCTTCTAGTCCAACATTTTGCTGGAGGTGGAAAACCACCTCCGTTTGTCTGGGTTAGTTTTGAAATTTGATCCTTCAGGGGCTGGGAAGGTGGCTCAGTGGTAGAGTGCTTGCCTTGCATGCCTGAGGCCCTGGGTTTGATTCCTCAGCACCACATAAGCAAAAAGAAAAAA
>NW_012267299.1:684704-688430 GCF_000151885.1 Dipodomys ordii
TTTTTTTTTTTTTTGTGGGACTAAAATTCAAACTCAGAGCCTCATACTTGTTAAGATGATAAACCTTTGAGGCTCTTATTAGCTATGCAAATATGAAAAGAATCTATCAATGGCTCACACCTTTAATCCTAGCTTCTCAGGTAGCTGATATCTAAGGATCAAGGTTCAAAGCCAGCCAGGGCAGAAAAACCTACAAGAATCTCTTCTCCTTCACTAGCCTTGAGCTGAAGAGCTGAGGGACAGCGCCCAGGCCCAGAGTTCAGGCCCCACGACCGGACTCCCCTACCCCCCCCCCAAAAAAAGAATCTCTTCTCCAGTTAACCAGCAAAAAATGCTGGACTAGAGACATAGCTAAAATAGTAGATGGAGTTGGGAAGGTGGCTCAGTGGTAGAGTGCTTGCCTTGTATGCATGAGGCCCTGGGTTCAATTCCTCAGCACCAAATAAGCAGAAAAAGCTGGAAATGGTGCTGTGGCAGTAGAGCACTAGCCTTGAGCTGAAGAGCTGAGGGACAGTGCCCAGGCCCAGACTTCAAGCCCCATGACCGACAAAAAAAAACCAAAACAACAAATCCTGGTACTGGGTGTTCAGGACTCCTTTTTTTATCCTAAAGATAAATAAGATAATCAATCCTGTGGCCATAGGAGGAGTGCTACCTATCAGACTTGGGGAGAAAGGATAATCTCAACTAACACCTATTCAATGACAAAAGATGCATTATTATTTTTATTTGTTTGTTTTTTGGGTCCGGTCTTGGGGCCTGAACTCTGGGCCTGGGTGCTGTCCCTCAGCTCTTCAGCTCAAGGCTAGTGCTCTACCACTTGAGCCACAGCGCCACTTCCGGCTTTTATCTTTTTGCTTATGTGGTACTGAGAATTGAACCCAGGGCCTCATGCATGCAAGGCAAGCGCTCTACCACTGAGCCACCTTCCCAGCCCCAAAAGATGCGTTATTAACTCACAAAAGGTAAAATTTGTCTTGTGAAATTCTTTGTCATTTGGGCTTAAGAGAGGTGCGTTTTAATAGTTAAGAAGGACTCATAGCAGGTATCTACAAGATGGAGACAAAACCAAAAGAAAACAAAGGACAACAAAAGACTACATTCCTCTGTAGACAAATTGGTGAATGTAGTTTGAGTCTGAGGATCAGCACCTTGGTCCTCTCCAGACATTTTCACTGTGCATCCTAGGCTGAGAACCAGTTACCGTCAGAGTGGGAATTTTTTACCTCTCTAAGGTCCTCAGTCCAGATTCCCCTCAGGAGCTGGAGGCTCCTGCTGGGTCAATAAGGTAGACTGGTGTGGATGATCCCATCCATAGCAGAATGATTAGTGAAATCCAGTCTTGGATCATACATGGATGGCATTTTTCCTTGTCCCTAGGATATGTGATTGTGAGATAATCCTTGTGAGCAAAGTTGAACTGACCTGGGCAGCAGATCCAGTCTGTGAGTTCCTGAAGCAGAGATCCCAGTCTGTGTTGCTTGCTGTGGTTTCCCCAAGGCTGGGCTGGTCTCTGTTACTGAGTATGTAACTCCGTAAACATGTGTAGAAGAATAAAAATGTTTTTTAGGGAAAGTTTGTTTCCAACACTTAACCTTTTAGAAAAGAGTTCGTAAAAGATCAACTGAGCACAAAAAGGGTGGTTATGATGATGTCTGCAAATTAGTTTTGGAAGATGTGATATTATATATAGAACTAGAAGAGGATGGGAAGAAGAAGAATGACAGAAACATCTAAATAGTTCAGATGCTTCAAAGGCCTGTAAAGTAATGTGAGCAAAACAATTGACAGTTGAATTTGTTAAATGGAGAACAATTTTGTTAGCATTATGAAATAAATCTGTAAGTTTGGTGGATTGATACAGAAATCTACACCTACTCAAATGTCTTTTTTTGGTACTTGTTTAATTGTAAAAAATGCTGTACAAAGGAGTTACGGTTACATGAGCAAGGTAATGAGTACATTTCCTATTGTCTTATATAAAACAGGGAAGTATTTAGGTCTAACTTACATCCTCCTACGTACTTTAAGACATCTCTAGATTACTTATAATCCCTAATACAATGCAAATGGTATGTGAATAGTTGCTGGATTGTATAGGGAATGCTCACAAGCCAAATTTGGCATATTTTCACTCAGTGGATTGTTCAATCTGTGAATTTATAGCCTGCAGAGAGAACTCAACAGTCAGTGAGCTTTACAGTGGTCTATGTCCAGTTTAGTGATTATGTTTCCAACCTTAAGTTCATTTCCATTGAGATAAAATCAGCAGTTATCAAGTATCTTTCTGGTCTTGCAGTCTCTGAAGTAGTAAGAGTACAAGCGGATCAAGGTCCTGTGCATACAGTAGGCATGGTAAGCTGTCACTCTGACAGGAGAGCTTCCACAACCAAAGAGGAAAATCTATCCACAAGGCAGAACAACCCTTTGAAGTTACTATAACCACACAATTTTCTTTTGATTGTATCTCTTTTCTTAATTGGCTGTCCTTCCTGTCTAAATGCAAACTTTAAAAAGTTTCAATTATAGTCCTCTAGCAAATCTTTGATGTTAGTTTCATTATAAAACCAATGGATGTATTCTAAAAACACTTAAGCAATAAAGAATGTGAAAACTTACTGTGTCCATTTAGAATTTTAATTTTTTATTTATTTTTTAATTTTTTAAATTTATTTTTGCTTTCTGTCCATCATAGGACCTGAACTCTGGGCCTGGGCTGTCCCCGAGCTCTTAGCTCAAGACCAGCACTCTATCACTTCAGCCATGGCACCACTTCTGGCTTTTTTTTTTTTTAATGAAAATACTGTACAGAGGGGCTACAATTACATGGGTAAGATAATGAGCACATTTCTTATCAAGCATTGTAGCCTCCTCCTTTGTTTCCCCTTCCCATTCCTTCGTATCCTTCCCCTCCCCCACCCTGCCCCCCCACACCAAAGTTGTAAAGTTTGTTTTTCGACATAATGACTTGTACATCTTATTGTTGCAATGGATCCTCTTGTATCCCTGTTTTAACGACTTGCTTTTTCCCTTCCCCTCCACTACACCAACATCATATAGTGAAAGCAGGGGTTATACCATGGGGGAGGGACATACAAAGCAACAAAGACATAATCTTATAAATATGTTAGAAACAATTGCATGAAAGATCTCTCTCTCTTTTTGTCAGTCGTAGGACTTGAGCTCTAGGCCTGGGAGCTGTCCCTGAGCAATTCAACTCAAGGCTCATGCTCTACCACTTGAGCCATAGCGCCACTTCTAGTTTTCTGTTTTTTTTTTTTATTATTGTGATTAAGTCATTACATAATTTCTCAAATTTCACAGTATTGTGGGATAATGATGCTCATTTAAAGTCACAAACTCATTCTAATTTTCCTAGAGCAAATTGTCTATCACAGTCTATAACATATAATGGTGTACTCATATACACCATACATGTGATCAGCAGCATGGGGTTATTTAGTAGTGGTTCGACCAGATGAGTGGAAGTTCTTTGTTTCTTAAGTCCTGTTAATTTTGTCGTATCACCTAATATTTTGGATTTAACATCCACTTATCAGGGAGACCATGTACATTTTGTCTCTTTGCTCTTGGCTTACCTCGCTCAACATGATTTCTTCTAGCTCCATCCATTCCCCTGCAAATGCCATTATTTTGTCATTTCTAATGGCTGCATAATATTCCATTGTGTATAGATACCACAATTTTTGGATCCATTCATCTGTG
>NW_012267299.1:689985-738559 GCF_000151885.1 Dipodomys ordii
ATGCAAGGCAAGCGCTCTACCACTGAGCCACCTTCCCAGCCCTTCTTTTCTTTTTTTTTTTTTTGTGGGACTAAAATTCAAACTCAGAGCCTCATACTTGTTAAGATGATAAACCTTTGAGGCTCTTATTAGCTATGCAAATATGAAAAGAATCTATCAATGGCTCACACCTTTAATCCTAGCTTCTCAGGTAGCTGATATCTAAGGATCAAGGTTCAAAGCCAGCCAGGGCAGAAAAACCTACAAGAATCTCTTCTCCTTCACTAGCCTTGAGCTGAAGAGCTGAGGGACAGCGCCCAGGCCCAGAGTTCAGGCCCCACGACCGGACTCCCCTACCCCCCCCCCAAAAAAAGAATCTCTTCTCCAGTTAACCAGCAAAAAATGCTGGACTAGAGACATAGCTAAAATAGTAGATGGAGTTGGGAAGGTGGCTCAGTGGTAGAGTGCTTGCCTTGTATGCATGAGGCCCTGGGTTCAATTCCTCAGCACCAAATAAGCAGAAAAAGCTGGAAATGGTGCTGTGGCAGTAGAGCACTAGCCTTGAGCTGAAGAGCTGAGGGACAGTGCCCAGGCCCAGAGTTCAGGCACCATGACTGGCAAAAAAAAAAAAGGAAAAAAAAAAGGTAGAGCTCCAGCCATAAACAATAAAAGCTAACAAGAATAGGAGGACCTGATTTTAGGCAGGCATGCACACTCATGCACACAAACACACACACATACACACACACGTAGACACATTCAAATATTAATGAAAAATAACACTTATTTAAAAATTTATTAAGCCTGCCTTTTATTTTTTCCAATTTACAAAGATAAGATTTTTATTTATTTATTTATTTGGGTCTGGTCGTGGGCCTGACCTCTGGGCCTGGGCACTATCCTTCAGCTCTTCAGCTCAAGGCTAGCGCTTTACCATTTGAGCCACAGTGCCACTTGCAGCTTTTTTTCTTGCTTATATGGTGCTGGGTAATCGAACCCAGGGCCTCATGCATGCAAGGCAAGCGCTCTACCACTGAGCCACCTTCCCAACCCAAAGATAAAATTTTTAAACGTTTCACTTATCCCACAGAAAATTTTAACAGGAAAATTCTTGCACTATAATCTGCTGGAAAAAATAAACACTGATGATATAATTTGTATGGTTTTTTTTTTTTTGGGTCCGGTCATGGGGCCTGAACTCTGGGCCTGGGCGCTGTCCCTCAGCTCTTCAGCTCAAGGCTATCGCTCTACCACTTGAGCCACAGCACCACTTCCGGCTTTTTTCTTTTTGCTTATGTGGTGCTTAGGAATTGAACCCAGGGCCTCATGCATGCAAGGCAAGCGCTCTACCACTGAGCCACCTTCCCAGCCCCTGATGATATAATTTGTATAAAACATCTACCTACATCATTCATGTCTATATGACCAAATTGTTCTAACAAAACAATTTAAAGCTTTAACTTTTTAATTCATAAAAATAAAAAGAGCCAGGCACTAGAGGTTCACGCCTGTAATCCTAGCTACTCAGGAGGGTGAAATCTGAGGATTGTGGTTTGAAACCAGCCTGGACAGAAAAGTACATGAGACTCTGATCTTCAATTAACTAACCAAAAAAAGGTGGAAGTGGAGCTGTGGCTCAAGTGGTAGAGCACTAACTTTAAGCAAAAAAAGTTCAAGGACAGCCCACAGGCCCTGAGTTCAAGTCCCAGGACTAGTACACATACACAGAAAGATCTGGTAAACAAATCTTATAGAGTGTTCTAAAAGTCAGAATGCTGACATTTTAAATTGATTAAAAACAGATACTATATTTGATCTTAGCCAAAAGGTGGAGAAACAGTTTAGGAGACTGACATTTTAAAGAAATTTTTAGAGCTACAAACTTTAAAAATGATAGCTAGATGATTACAACCATCTACTATATTTTTCTTAAAACATACATTAAGACAATATTTTTCTAATCATGAAGAATATTAAAAGATTCACCTATTTCATTCAGAGTTCAAAGTCTTGCTGAAGTGATTTGAGAGTGAATTGTGCAGGCTAATTTGGAGGGTGTTGTAAGAAAAGCGTTGTCACCAACACCTCAGTGAATATATATTAGTTTACCTCTTAGCTGATGAAAGAAGAGAGATTAATTATAAGTGTGATTACCTTAACCTCATCTGGTGTTTCCCTGAAGTGCTAACAGGCCACAATGACAAGTCCTTTCAATGTCTTGTGGGACAAAGGCCATTGAAGTATTATCTGGGGAAATGGAATCTGATTCACTGTTTATTAAAGTGCTAGACTTAGTGAGGTTAACATCTGTGTAGTATGTAGTGTGTGTGTGTGAGTGTGTGTGTGTGTGTGTGTGTGTGTATGTGTGTGCTGGTATGCCAGTATTGGGGTTTGAATCTAGGTCTTGGGTGCTGTTTATTAGCTTTTTCACTCAAGGCTGGCGTGCTTCTACTTGAGTCACAGCTTTACTTGTGGCTTTATAAAAAAAACTAATTTATTTACTTTTATTACAAGACTGGGACCTGAACTGGGTACCTGATGCTTTTGCATATTGGCTAGTACTCTACCAACTGAACCATGCCTTTAACCCCTCTTATAATATATTTGATGACTTTTGTTTGTTTATGTGGTACTGAGGAATTGAACCCAGGGCCTCAGGCATGCTAGGCAAGCACTCTACTACTAAGCCATATTCCTAGCCCACTACTTGTGTTTTTTTTGGTAGTTAATTGAAGATCAGAGCCTCACAAAGTTTTGTGCTGAGGCTGGATTTGAACTGTGATTCTTTGTCCTGAAAAGTAGTTCTTAACCGTTCACCTCTTGCTTTTTGTGATAGAATATTAGTTCAGCTTAAAATTGTGTTTAATACAGATGATTGAAATGATTTTATTCAATAAGGGCAGAGAAACATTCATGTGTACATAATTTTGTATGTCACAAAAAAGACAGTAATTTGGGCCTGGATGAAAGTGGGCAGTTTGTGCCAGAACATAAAATATTAGAGGGAAATATAAACCTTGACCTACAGAGGAATTGTAAAGGAAGAAAGGAATTTTATTTTCCTTGATTTAAATATCTTTCTGAAGAGAAGCTACATAAATGAGATAGTGTTCTAGCAAATTTCTGTCAGTTATGATTATCTTTGATAAAGATAACAAGGAAAAATAAAGCAGCTTACAAAATCTTTACTAACAAATTTTATATTAATATGAAGTTAGAATGATAAATTAGTCTTATGAATAAATATGATATGGCTTACCAAACCTTTGTATCTTTCTATATTTACTATAGGTATATTCACATAATGTATCTAAATCTTCTCTGATAAGTTTTTTCTTCATTTAATGTCCCAAGATTCTAAATTTAGAAATAGAAACAATATTTGCAAGATAGCTGTCAACCTGTGCTTTGAGAATAGCATTTAGCTGTTGATATATGTTTTATGGAAAGGCCTTGAAAACTTTTTTCCATTTTTTCTCTTTTTTCTTGTAGACAGGTCATCTCACTGTGTAGCTCATGATGGCCTCAAATTTCTAATTTTTCTGCCTCAGTCTCCTGAGTGCTGAGATTACAGGCATGCACCACAGTGACCAGTGAAGGCTTAGAGCTATGTTAATATCTTTATTGTCTTGAATATGTTCTCTCTCAGTGGACATATTGTCTGTTTATGAAACTATTATGTAGGTGGGTGCTGGTGGCTCATGCCTGTAAACCTAACTACTCAGGAGGCTGAGATCTGAGGATTGTGGTTGGAAGCCAACCTGGGCTGAAAAGTCTGCAAGACTCTTATCTCCAGTTAATTACAGGAAAAAGCTGGAAGTTTCTAGCCTTGAGCAAAAGAAGTTCAGGGACAATTCCCCAGGCTCAGAGTTCACACCCTAGGACTGGAGGGAAAAAAAGAAAAGAAACTATTACGTAGAGTACCACAATTGAGAATCTATTTTCTGAAGGATATTGTTACATTAGACATTTATTCTCCTGATCCTGCCTGTTTTTTTTTTTTGTTTGTTTTTTTCTGGTCGTGGGGCCTGAACTCTGGGCCTGGGCACTGTCCCTCAGCTCTTCAGCTCAAGGCTAGTGCTCTACCACTTGAGCCACAGCGCCACTTCCAGCTTTTTCTACTTATGTGGTGCTGAGGAATCAAACCCAGAGCCTCATGCATGCAAGGCAAGCACTCTACCACTGAGCCACCTTCTCAGCCCCATCCTATCTGTTTTTAATAGATGTATATCTAGTTCTTCTAAGCTTGGTGCTTCTAACTTCCAGAACATCATGGAGAGCCATATTGAAAGGTATACCAGATACCACCAATGCTACAAATTGGTCCTCTGTACAGGCTTCCTGGCTGCTGTCCTTCAATATCTTTCAGATTTTCAGTTCTGACCAAGTCAGTACTTCTGGATACCAGGAGTCCAAAGATTCTTTTCAGTTCAGCACAGTTCAGTACAGTACTCTATGGTAATCTTCCCCACCATAAATGATTTTGGTGTCTGCCTTCATGACCGTGGTTTACTAGCAGTAAGGAAACTAAAATCAGGCTTAGACATCTAGCTTTGGAGTAGAGGAGCAAACAATTCAGGGGTTTAAAAGTCTGAGATTCATGATAAAAACTGGTTGAAGAAAACTCTTTTCTTTTGGCCTTAGTAGTTTCTCAGTGATGCAAGGTTCTAAATTTGCAGATAAGACTTGATATAGTTATATAGGTAAATCATCCTCTGGATGTCAATAACCAGGCCAAATCTAACAAGACCAGCCTTTTTGTGATAAAGAATAATCTTTGAGGGAAAGCAGGTGTAGCTCAAGTGGTAGAGCACCATCCTTGTGTGAAGAGGCCAAGAGGCTCTGAGAAATCAGAGGCTCTGAGTTCAAGCCCATGTATCAGTGCGCGCGTGTGTGTGCACATGCGTGTACACTCACACACACACACACACAGAGAATATCCTTAAGAATGATTTGTGATTCCAAGACAGGAAACTATCAGAGAAATGAGCTGAAATATCTGGAAACAAAAAAAACAAAAGAGGCAGAAGGACAAAGGCTAAATGTTTTCTTTTATATGTGGAAGCGAGATCTAAAAAAGTAAACATCTACATAACCACATACAGGACCATACATATATGCTGTCTGTGTTTGAGGGGATTGTAACGAGGGTATAGAGGAAAAGAGAATGTTTGAGAGTGAACAGTGTAAAACACATTGCATCTGTGAATGAAAATGAAACTCGTTGAAAGCTCTTGAATAATGGGGGCTACAAGGCATGGCATGGGGAGTGAAAGTACACAAGAGAGTCAATCAGGTTAAAAGCACAGTGTATGCACGTGTGAAATATCACAAGTGTCATTGAACAATTTACACTTGAAAATGAATCACAGGAAGGTAAAACAGATTCTGTCTGGGGTGTCAGTATGTGTGTGTGTGATGGCAAATGAAGAGGTTGAAGGAAAGTTAATACAATCAAAATACTGTATGCACCTGTGTGAAAAACAGCAGTGAAACCTGTTGCAATTGTTTTGGGAAGTGAAAGGGATAAGGTATTGGGACAGAGGAGGTGAGTCGGATCAAGGTAAACTATGTGCATATGTGGACGTGTACTACTAATTGATGTATAAAAAAGAAACAAAGGAGACATATATTTTCAACACAATAGTGGGGAGAAGGTCGTTGTTCAATTAATTCTCATTTGCTTATATTGGCCAGCTCAAGTTTATATTGCTTACAACCAAACTGACAGAACATCTACTTTCCAGATGAAGTGACTAGAAATCAAGTCCCACACACAGTGATGAACTTCTAGCTTATGCCTCTATAGATTTTGGGGAAATAAGAATTTATAGTGCTCCTTTAGTGGAATTAGGTGCCATCTCACTTGTACTAAGAAATTGACTTTTCTTTCATGCAGAACTTTTCTTCCTAAAAAGCCAATTTTGGAAATAAAAATACCCTAAATACACTATAGAAATGACCATTATTAAACCTGTGTTGATAGATTTGTAGGACAGAGAGCTGAAGCTAAAAATCCTAAAGAAATTAGTAACAAACTTTTTTGTTGTTGTTGTTGTTGTTGTGGGGCTTGAACTCTGGGCTTGGGTGCTGTCCCTGGGCTCTTCAGCTCAAGGCAAGTGCTCTACTGCATGAGCCACAGCACCACTTATTCTTTATAGTGCCAATACTGAACTAAGGGCCTCAAATGCTCTCCATTGTCTTTTCCTGCTCAAGACTGGTTGCCTACCACTTGAAGAGCTCTACTTCAGGCTTTTTGCAGGTTAACTGGAGATGTCTCACAGATTTTTCTGCCTGGGCTGGCTTTGAACTACAATTCTCAGCTCTTAGCCTCAGGAGTAGCTAGGATGACAGCACCTAGTGGCAATAAACTTATATAAGTAATAAAACTAGAATGCAAACTGACAAAGCTTTATTTATAACATCATTTTGTAAACAAGTACACTGTGCACTTTTTAATTCAACAGTAACACTTTTTTCCCTATGGATTTATAACCAATCCTACATAGACTCAATGGAAATACAAGAGTAAGGCTGAGCAGGGCAGAACATGTATGAAAGTGTCGAATTACAGAGATTGTACAAAGACAGATAGCCATCTGTATGATAAAAATTTACATGCCATAAAACATTAATTTATAACTTTAAATATACAATAAAACACATTTATAAAAAATTGCCATTAATTTTTTTAATAAACCAGTGAATTACCAAGAGGAATAAAAACTTACTAAAAAATCAAAAAGTATTGCAACTGAGGTAAAAATTTATAAGTAAACAAAACTATCATTTATAAAGACCAAGAAGGGAGCAGAAGGGCCGACAGCATTTCTGAGGACTGGGTCATTCCTTAATATTCTGAAGTAGTTTCAGCAAATGCGACTCAATAACCTGTTGAACTAGAACAGACAGATCAGTTTATCGCCAATGCTTTTCCAAAATAAACATACATCTAAGTAGGACACACACATAGTTTGATGGCAAGTATTGCCACACAGTATTCGGGGTGGAGAATGCAAGGAGATGGGGAAAGATGAATGGAGGGAGGAAGGGTGGGCAAATGTAGCCATTATGTTCAATGTCCATTATAGAAAAGTTAAACTACATCACTTGAGGGCATGGATGGGCTTGGAAAGATGGGGGAGAAGGATGGAAGGGGTGGCATTGCTCCAGAGGCATTGTACTCACAATCTAATATGTTGAATTGAGACCCCTTTGTACAACTACTTAAAATTTAAAAAGGCATTTTTAAAAACAAACCTTTGTCTGATTAGTTGTGCAAGTTACTGGACTTTCTGTGCTTAAGATTTTTAAAAATTTTAAAAGGGAAGAATTCAGAAAGCACAATGTTGTTCTATGGTTTTTCTATAAATAGTTGCCATAAAATATAAGTAAATCTTGCTAGTACATGTGCACTTTTCCTCCAGTTCTCTTGGGGTTATAAAAAGTATGCGAATCAAATTCATTTCTCAACTGTGTAGAAATTTATTTACCTGCATTTAAAAGCATATGTCAGGAGTTAGGATACCATATAATATTTTATGAGTATAAGTGATGAAAATGTTCAGGTCACTAGCATGTACAATTTATAAAGCTTTACTTGTTTAAAAAATTCAGAACTACTTACCACTTCTGTAGCCCAAGGCTACAGCTAAATCCATAGAATTATACCCAGAGTCAGTTTCAATTGTTGGGTCTGCACCATTTTCTATAACAAAATAGAAAATTTTATACAAATAGAGTGAAAACATGAATCTATGTTGTTCTGTGGCTGGCTCAAGTGCAAATAGTTGGTTCGATTTTTAGGCAATTTGGAGGGTATTTTCAGGTGGCCACACAGAATCTACTTTGGTGGGCTAGAACAGCACCACTTTAAAAAGGCCTGTTGAAGCTCATCAACAATTAAAGGCACAGTCTGTGCATAAAGAGCCTGTGCAGAGAAAACAACAGCAGATTCAAGGGTGAGACCAAGGCAAAAGCAGGGAGAAAGCTCTTCCTGCAGATGTGCTGTCTGAAAGAGCCACTTCTCTTGAAGGCATCTATGTGGTAGTAGCTGGCCCGGAAGAACAGCAGTAGGATTACTAGCCAGTGATTCTCCTAACTCGTCAGAGAGGGCCAGATTAAAAAATTAAAATCATCACATGGCACTTCCTAAATATTGTTTCCTTTTCATCTGCTTACCTAAGAGCATTTTTACACATTTCACATGGTTTCCGTGTACAGCATAAAGCAAAGGTGTCCCTCCATTCTGCCAAAGGAAAAGGTGATTTAGAGGTTTAAGGTTTGCAAGGGTCAATTAGCCCTGAGTTCAACCTCCCTATTCCCTCCTAAAAGAAGCCAACTAAATGCCGCTGTGGGAATTTTTTTTATTAGAAATTGGCTTGTAAAAGTAGTTAAAGATAATTTTTTTATTTTCTGAAGAAGACTTAAGTCAGAACTAATAGTTGAAGTTGTAAAATTATCTTATTCTTCCAAGTATTTAATTACAAATAAATAAGTGAATTGATAAATAAATAAGTTAAATCTCCTAAGTACTTAATAAAATGTATGCTCCCCTAGACCAAATGAATTCAGAATTTGTTACAGCAATTGTATCTTTGGTACATGGACTCACCCAGTCATACTCATTTACATCAACTCCACAGTCGAGCAGCATTTTGACAATGTCTGTGTAGCCTTTACTACATGCTAAGGACAGCGCACTTTCTCGACCTTTTCCTAAAAGTTGGGGATCAGCACCCTGGCATGGGAAGTGGAGATAAAAAGACATGCTATTAATCTCAACGAGAACATTTTTAACTTATGTCAAAAATAATAACAGTTCAGCACTGAAGCCAGGTCATGTCTTATGGTTTATTCATTAGTACTAAAATTGTGTGGATGCCGTTCTTCTTTTTCCTTCCTCCCTATTCTGTCTCAATCCTAATTCTCCTTTCACTAGAGTCAAGTCACAGTTTCTCCAGGAAGCCTTCTCCTCCATGGCTGATCATACTGCTGTTGTCGTTGCCCTGAGAGGGATCTGGACATTAGGTTATCTCTCACTGCTCTGTGTAGGATTAACACTGCCTTCCCAACTACGTCCAAGTTCCACAGGAATATGAAAGGCATTCAAACATTTTTATGTCCTCCATCATTGTGTCTAGCTGGCTGGAGATACAAAAACTATAACTAAAGACTTGAGTGAACTTAAGTAACTATACATATACATTTTCTGAGGCATTTTCCTTACATTCTGAAGTAGAAACTCTACCACAGCTATTTGCCCGTGTGCTGCAGCCCACATCAGAGGAGTAAATCCTTCTTCATCCGTGTGATTGATAACATTTTCTATTTAAAAGAAAAGCAATTTTTGTGATCTAATTTAACAACCATGCATTAATAGTACTATGAAATCACTGGCATTCTAAAAACTTGATTAGCTGCTTTAATAAAGCTCATTTTCTTTGTAGAAGTTCTATTATGTTTTTGAAATTGGCCATCTGAAAGTATTACAATGTGCTTTGGTCTACATGCTGGGTTCATACACCATATTCCTTATAGCACAAATTACTAGACATAGCATCATACAAGGTATAAAGCAGTCAACAGTGGTCTCAGAGAGTTTAAATTATATTTCTCACTTTCTAGTAGTTTGGTCCTAGGTAAGTCAGTTAATTCTCCTAATCACAGATTAATTAGCTTTGCTAATATATAGTTGGGAGGATTAACAAGGAAATGGTATAAAATGGCCCGTAGCATAAACTGAATATATACTACTATAAAAACTCTAGTATATTTTAAAAGCTATCTTCAGCTTTATAGCTAACATTGCTGCTTGTGAATTTCTCTTATTCATGTGGATGTTAACACAGTAGAGTATGGATGAAGATTGAATAATCTGAATAATTTGAATAATCTGAATAATCTGACATGGAAATCCATTTTCTCCACCAGACTTACAGTCTACTAGTTTTGATCTACACTTTTTTCCTCCTAAATTTATTCAATAGATTGAAAGGGAATATTTCCAAAACCAACAGAAATATTAAGTCTTATAAAAGTGACATGACTCTTTGATCTTGCTCCCTACTATCAATAAACCATGTTGGGACAACTGCCTAGCTTGATGAAAAATGAAAACCACAGTAATAAATATCTAGATCTTTATCTCAGTATACTAAAATATATTTCATAAGAATCAAAGATTAAAATGAATAAAGAAAAACGTCAAACTTCTATAATAAGAATAGTTGGATCTGTATGTAATCCTGGAATAGAAATCTTACCTTTTTTTTTTTCTTTCCTTTTTTTTTTTTTTTTTGGTTGGTTGTGGGGCCTGAACTCTGGGCCTGGGCACTGTCCCTGAGCTCTTCAACTCAAAGCCAATGATCTACCACTTGAGTCACAGCACCACTTCCAATTTTTTCTACTTATGTGGTGGTGCTGAGGAATCCAACCCAGGGCCTTATGCATGCAAATCAAGCACTCTATCACTGAGCCACCTTCCCAGCCCTAGAAATCTTTTCTAAAAGCCGGGTACCGGTGGCTCACGCCTGTAATCCTTGCTACTCAGGAGGCTGAGATCTGAGGATCACGGTTCAAAGCCAGCCCAAGCAGGAAAGTCCAATGACTCTTATCTCGAATAATCCACCAGAAAACTGGAAGTGGCACGTGGCTCAAGTGGTAGAGTACTAGCCTTGAGCTGAAGAGCTGAGGGACAGTGCACAGGCCCAGAGTTCAAGCCTCAAGACAGCCAAAAAAACAAAAAACAAAAAAACTTTCTAAGCAGGGTAAAAATCTCAGAAATCATATAGAAAAAAAGTGAATTTACCACTATGTTAAGCCTTTATTCAAAGCATTGTAAAGGAAACAGGAGAAATTAGGAAGAAACTATGGGCAACATAAATCACAAAAAGCTAATTCCCTTAATTTATAAATCAATATATTATAGGCAGTTCATGTAAAAATAAATTCAGAGATCAGCACTTAAAAATATAAATGAAATTACTCTGAGGTACCATTTTACCCATGGATGAAAGTCTGATACTGTTCTATGTCAGTGAGGATATAGGGAAATACAAACTAACTCTAGAGGGAAGGCAAATATCTGGCTATTTTAACAATAAAAATTCAGGGAGAGGGGCGTGATTCAGTGGTAGAGCACTTGCTTAGCACATGTGAGCCCTTGGTTCAATCTTCAGCACCATAAATGAATGAATAACAAGTGAATAAATAAATCTCTATTTCCTTTGACCCAGCAAATCTACTTGTGAACATTTAACCAATGGATGTATTTTTAAAAGAATGCTAACACAGTCCTGCCAGACCGGGCAGGAAAGTCCGTGAGACTCTGATCTCCAATAAACCACTAGAAAACTGGCAGTGGTGCTGTGACTCAAGCAGTAGAGCTGAAGAGTGCAGGGACAGTGCTCAAGCCCAGAGTTCAAGCCCCACGACCAACAAGAAAAAAAAAAGGCTAAAACTATAAAAAGTTGTGAAATAGCTGAGCATGGGAGTACACACATGTTAATTCCAGCAATTGGGAGACTGAAACAGGAGGATTATGAATTTGAGGCCAGGTTGGGCAACACAGAAAGACACTACTTCAAAAAAAGGGGTGGGGGAGGAGGAATAATAGAAATAGAAATGTTTCCTAAAAAAAGTTTCTGAAAAATACAAGCAACTTACAATATTTGCTTCTGGGGAAGACTAGAAGGTAAGGGAAACTTTTTGCTTTTTGTTACATATATGTATTTATATATACATATATTTCCTTTTAAAAAAATGTTTCAAAGAACTTTATTTAAAAGACCAGGGCTCAAAAACTGGAGGCTTGGAGGCCTTAGCCGCCTCCTTCTGAGTCCGCTGGGTGAAAGGGACACAAATAAACCTTCACGGAACCTGGCCCCTGGAGGAGGGGTGAGGCGGTGCAGGGGCCGAGGGAGGAGGGTGGAGAGCAATCTTCAGCCTTGTTGCCGCCTTCCACAGCTGGTGTACATATATTTCTTATATGTAATATCTTCCTGGTATAGCTAATATAACTCCTTTCGTCCTTATACTTTTTTGTACTAAAATAAAACAATAACAACCTTAATCCTATTGAGTTTGTTTAAAATAAAGTCTTTGAAACTAAGCTATTACCTTGTTCAATCCGCGTAGCCAGATAAAGCATCTCTCCCTGAGCTGCCAACTGGTGCACAGACAGAGCTGAAACAATAACACAGTATAATGTTCACCGCAGGGCCCATAGCCACTGTCCTGTGGCGCAAGTTTCTGCAAGAAATTTATTTCCCAGAACAAAACTATCATTTTAGCAGAATAGATATTTTACCATAACAAAACTATCATTTTAAAAAAATGAGGGGGGAGCCATACACTGGTGGCTCACGCCTGTAATCCTAACTATACAGGAGGCTGTGATCTGATGATCACTGAAGCCAGCCTGGGCAAGAAAATCTTAAGAGACTCTTATTTTTCAATTAACTACTTACAAAAAGGCCGGAAGTAGAACTTTGACTGAAGAGGTAAAGTGTTAGCCTTCAGCAAAAGGTTCAGGGACAGCTTTCAGGATCTGAATTCAAGCCTCAGGACCAGCATAAATCAAACCAAACAAAACAAAAACCAACAGGGGAGTACATCCTGACATTCTGCATGAGAAAATTGACTCATAGGTTTGTAGATGGTAACCTTACATCTGCAAATTGCTATTTTCAATGAAATTTATTTCAGAGGAATAGCTTAGGCACTTGGGCACTTGTTTTGTTATCGTTGGTTGTGGGGCTTGAACTCAGGACCTGGGCACTGTCCCTGAGCTTTTTCACTCAAGGCTAGTGCTCTACCACTTTGAGCCACTGTGCCACCTTTGGTTCTCTGGTAGTTAATTGCAGATAAGAGTTTCATGGACTTTCCTGCCCTGGCTGGCTTTGAATGGCGATCCTCAGAGATCATCCTCCTGAGTAGCTTAGAAGTACAGCTTTGAGCCATCAGTGTCTCACCTCCTTTGTTTTCTTATAACTTGATTACATTGAAGTATTATTATTATTATTATATACTGGATTTTGAACTCAGCGTCTTCTGCTTGCTTAGTTTGCTTGCTGGGCTACAGCTCTACCACTTAATCCATGCACCCAGCCCAGCTTTCTGCTGCTTTTTTTTTTTTTTTTTGGGTCCGGTTGTGGGGCCTGGGCCTGGGCGCTGTCCCTCAGCTCTTCAGCTCAAGGCTAGCACTCTACCACTTGAGCCACAATGCTACTTCCGGCTTTTTTCTTTTTGCTTATGTGGTACTGAGGAATCGAACCCAGGGCCTCAGGCATGCAAAGCAAGTGCTCTACCACTGAGCCACCTTCCCAGCCCCTCTGCTGGTTATTTTATAGACAAAACCTCCAGATTTTTCTTCCAGGTTGCCTTCAAACTGTATTTCTCTGGGACCTCAGCCTCTTGAGAAGCTAAGGTTATAGGCACAAGCCACTGGTGCCCATCTGAAGTCCTAAATTTAAAAAAAAAAAGTTTGAGGGGAGGTCTTATTGTGTTGCCCAGAATGGTCTCAAACTTTTTAAGGCTCCAGCCATCTTCTACCTCTGCCTCCTGAGTAGCTGAGACTACAGGCCTATGCCACAATACCCTGATTTTACCCTATTTTTTTTTTTACCTCTCAAACCATACATATATCTATCTATCTATCTATCTATCTATCTATCTATCTATCTATCTATCTATCTATATGGGCTTGAGGGGCTTGAACTCAGGGCCTTGGCACTGTCCCTGAGCTCAAGGATAGCACTCTACCACTTTGAGCCACAGTGACATTTCTGGTTTTTCAGTGGTTAACTGGAGATAAGAGTCTCACAGGGACTTTTCTGCCAGGGCTGGCTTTGAACCATGATCCTCAGGTCTCAGCCTCCTGAGTAGCTAGGATTACAGGCGTGAATCACTGGTGCCCAGTCCTAAATATTTTTAATCCAAGACTCCATGGGTTTTTCTGAACATTAAGAGAGATGAAATCATAAAGAGAAAACTGACCTTGACATAATTGAGAGTAAGCCTATTTAGCTACCTAGCCATACAATCTTAGATGGTTTTGTTTGGAGCATGAGGGATATGAACCAAATGGTCTAAAGGTTTTTGTTTCTTTTCAGTTGAATGACTGGAATATTTTAAGAAAGCTCTTGAGAGTTCTCTTTTAAACAGTTAGTATTGCATGACTATTTACTTTAGTAATATGAATAGGTAGCCTTCATACACAAAGAAAAGACCTGGGATATAAATACAAGACTATTAAAATGAACCAGAAATGGCCAATTGGTGGGGTAAGAGCCCTAGGAGGAGACTTCTAGCTCAACCTGTATGCCATGAGACTCAAATATCAGAAAGGATTTAGTATTTCCAAAGTAGAGATGTCAAGAGACTGTATAGATACACTAACCATATAGATACACTAACATTATTGTTTTAAAAACAGTTACTAATATCAAATTGCTAACTGGTTATTTTTCATTCACATACCCATAGTGCTCAGAATATTTTCTAAACAGAAAAACTTTATTTCTTCTACAATGATTCAGTATTAAAAATTACGGATTCAAAGTTTTTAAAATGTGGGGCTGGGAAGGTGGCTCAGTGGTAGAGCGCTTGCCTTGCATGCCTGAGGCCCTGGGTTCGATTCCTCAGCACCACATAAGAAAAAAGCCAGAAGTGGCGCTGTGGCTCAAGTGGTAGAGTGCTAGCCTTAAGCTGAAGAGCTGAGGGACAGCGCCCAGGCCCAGAGTTCAGGCCCCACGACCGGACCCAAAAAAAAAAAAAAAAGACTATTGAAATAAAGCATTGGAAGCTAATAGAAATTAGATATTTGTGGGACAGGGAATATTAAGCAAGTTTCTTTGAATAGGAAGAAGAATATTTTTTTCTCTTATGGTTTTGTGTGTGTGTGTGTGTGTGTGTGTGTGTGTGTGCGCGCGCTGATCCTAGGACTTAAACTCAGGGCCTGGATGCCTCCTCTGAGCATTTTTGCTAAAGGTTACTTGAGCCACAGCTCTACTTGAGTCACAGCTCCATTTCCAGCTTTTTGGTGGTCTATTGGAGATGAGAGTCTCATGGGCTTTTCTGTACTGGCTTCGAACAGTGATACTTAGATCACAGCTTTCTGAGTAATTGGATTACAAGCATGAGCCACTGGTGCTCAGCTTCTATGATTTTTAAAAGGTACAATAAAACTTTATTAAAAAATCTTTAAAGACTAAGTAAGATTTTTTTAAATGGTATGTACTCTTTTAAAATTAGGTATATAGTTTTGGTTTCTGTGAGGTTCTGAAAAATTGTATTAAAAGACAACCTCCAGGGGCTGGGAAGGTGGCTCAGTGGTAGAGCGCTTGCCTTGCATACATGAGGCCCTGGGTTCAATTCCTCAGCACCACATAAGCAGAAAAAGTCAGAAGTGGCACTGTGGCTCAAGTGGTAGAGAGCTAGTCTTGAGCTGAAGAGCTGAGGTTTTGAAAGCACCCAGGCCCAGAGTTCAGGCCCCATGACTGCAAAAAAAAAAAAAAAAAGACAATCTCCAAACTCTTTCCAAACTACAAATATCATGATGGAAGAACAAATAAAAGACAACCTCCTTGTACACTAATTGATGCTAATAAAAAATGAGGAAAAAGTCCTATAACAAATGAACAAAAATACCCCACCCAAATAAACAAAAACAAATGCAGATATTTATACCATAACTTTCAACCTTTAAATAGGACTGATGCCACCTCCAGGTCAGAGTTAACCTGATCTTGAATATTTTTACTGTCTTCTTCATTCAGGGACTTCACAAATCGAGAACACACATTCATATCAAATCGATTGGGCAGAATGAATTTCATTTCCATGGCAACCCCTTGAGAAGATCCTTCTTCTGAATTCAGGTCCAGTGGATGTTCTATCTTAATGTCTGGCATGCCAGGAAGACTGTAACTGTTGGGACACTCCTCCACTATCAGCTGGGCTCCAAGGTCCAGATTTGCTGATGAAGCCATGATTTTGACTATGGTTTCAATAATTAAAACATTTCTGTTTTATTTCTTGATTTATAAAATCTTTATCCAGTGTCTTCTTTAATTTGGATATTAAAAAACCTGAAACAAAAAAATAGAAAATTAAAAGTATTATGTCTATTAGGTAAAGGTACATAAACTGTTTTTCAATTAGACATCCAAACTTGTAAGACCAAGAAATGTAACAGAAAGAATATCAAATATAGTGAAGGAGTCTAGATATGAACCTAAGCTTTGCATTTATTGGCTGTGTGACCTATACAAGTTACTGAACTCCCAGAGCCTTTTTTTTTTCTTTCTCTTTTTGGTCGGTAGAGGGGCTGAAATCAGGGCTTGGTCACTGTCCCTGAGCTCTTTTTGCACTTTACCACTTTAAGCCACAGCTCCGCTTCTGGTTTCCTGGTGGTTAATTGGAGAAAAGAGGCTCACAAACTTTCCTGACTGGGCTAGCTTTGAACCGTGGTCCTCAGATCTCAGCCTCTTGAGTAGCTAGGATTACAGATATGAACCAACAGCGCCAGTCTAGATGCTCAATCTTGTTAGTAAAATAGGGACGCTTCTATTAACCTTATCAGACCTTTGGTAAAGAGCAAATGAAATACAGTAACATTTTTACTTTCGCCTCTAGGCTCCAACACATTTTAGTAGTTTTCTCCCGGCTGCCAAATGGATACAAAGATCAAGCTCCCAGTAAAAATAAACTTTCATGTTAAAACTTTAACATTCGACTTGAGGTTCATTTCTTAACATTACATACACATATACAAACATATATGTATAAGTATTCTATATCTCATCTATTTTTCCTTTACCTCTAGTTCTATATCTCTATCTATATTATTTGCAAGTGAGGCAAGTGTGCACCACTGAGCTACCATTCTAGGTGTTAAGAGGAGGCCCCTGGGCTAGGTTCACCTCGATCTGTCAAGAGTCCAAGGATGGAAGGAGAGGAGAGCCTCCAGACATTAGCGGGCAACCGTGCTAGTCCCCAGTGGAGGCCAGGCACAGCCCCCGCCCCTGCCCTCGTTCTGTGTAACCCTGACGTTGTCCCACCAGGACAGGAAGGTGCTAGGAAAATAAATCGGGCCTTACCGGCGACAGGTGTCCCGGTGTCCCCAGCAGGAGCCCGCTCAAGTGGGGACCTGCAGAATGGGAAGTGCGCCCTGTCGCCACCGGCCACCTGTTCCCCGGTGTGGCCGGAGGATAGAAGCTCGCTCGGAGGCGGCCGGTGGATGCTGGGGTCGCGGAAGGGAGGCGCGCAGGGTGGGCCAGGGCGGCCTCGCGGCCACCGGCGACGGCAGAGAGCGAGCCCGGCCTTCCCGCGCGCCGCCCGAGTCCGCACAGGCCCGCAGGCTCGGGCTTGTTGGGCCGCGACGTCACTTCCGAGTTTTTTTTTTCTCTTTCACACACAAAAAAATGTTCTGAGATCAGTGTCATCAAAAACACTTCCAGGTTTACAGCTTTATTCTTATTATTTGCTCCGGTCCTGACGCGGCGCGGTCCAGCCTACCCGGTTACTACGGAGAAAGCGCCTTGTCAGTTGACAGCTCTAGGTCCTAAGGGGCCAGACCCCAGCCGGGTCCTCGTCCGGCCACGCCTTCTCCTCCGGAACGCCCCGCCCACTTTATAGCCCCGCCCCTCCTCTTCGCCCGCCTGCCTCGGTGCCTGGAGTCTTCTGAGCATGCGCCGTGATGTCATCTCTATGCGCGGTTCCCTGCTGCCGGCTCCCTGAAGGTCCGCGTGTTTTTTTTTTCTTTTGAGTCCGGGTGCCGAGAGATCTGGTTTAGGAAAGCTGGCAAGGTCCAAGGGGGTTTCCTTGCGACCGGAGTGTTTCGGCGGACCCTCGGGACCCAGCAGAGGTAGGCAAAGGCGGCTTCCATTGAGGATGGCCCCGACGTCCTCGGGCCTGGCTGCGGTGGCCGGCCCGGCGGCCTGCGCCCTCCGGGCCTCCGCTGGAGAGGGCCAGGCTCCGCGGGTCTCTGTCACACCGTGTGTTCCTCCTCTCAGTGTCGGGTCCAGCCCACCGCTTTGCGTCTGCCGGGCATTCCGCACCGCTTCCAGGCAGTGGCGGACTTTCCCATCTCTGTCTTTCCTTCCGTGTCGATTGCCCGAGTATTCCTCTTCTCCATCTTTTACATTCCTCTGGTAGGATTAAAAATCGTTCTCTCTGGAGCTGACGCCGAGCAGTTATTTGCTCGTCGACACAGCATTGCAGTGCACAGAGAAGTAGTACCTGTTATGCAGCTAGTCTGGGTTAGTTACCTGTTAGTCTGACCTCGGCCGGATCATAGTCCTTCTGCTCACTTTCGCATCATTTATTGCTACATGGATATGTGTCCCTTTTCTCCGCACGCGGAGCCACTGCTACTGCTCTTCGTTTGTAAGACACTGCTAGCAGCAATGGTTCTCACCAGACACTATGTTGAAAATGAACTAACTGTACAACTTGTGAGTGGGGGCTGGTGAAAAAAAAACTGGGAGAGAGCGAAGGAAGAGGTGATGTTGTCCAAGAAGAAATGTACTCATTACCTAACTTATCTAACTGTAAGCCCTCTGTACATCACCTTTATAATAACAATAAAAACTAAAGAAAAAGACAGATCTAGGTGGCATTCCTATATTGTAAAAAAGAGCAGTGGGCCTAGCGGGTAGATCTGTCTGAGGACCTGTTTTTGTTATCCACTTAGCCAAGAAAGCTTTTTGACAGATGAGCGTATGCAGTCGATTTGGTAATAGGAAGTACTAAGATTGACCTAGAATTAGGTGACATGTCCTATGCCTACAGATAATTCCATTCTTTTCATTCATAAAAATTGTACTTATAATTATTTGGAGAAGATTGTTAATAAGATTTGAGATTTTTTTCTCTAAATATATGTAACTGTTTTGCATGTTAGCCTCCTAAGCATAAAATAACTGCCATCAAGCCTTTTACAGAAAAAAGTTTTTGAACTCCTGTTGTGTAGTATTTGTTCATGTTATAGACTCTACTTGTGATTTTAATTTTGTATTTTTCCATAGAATCTTGCACAACGCTTCCTTTCCTTCCTTCCACATGCATTCTTTGAGCACTTAAAAAAGCTTCCAGGCAAATTGTCCAATTTAACAGGAAAGCAGATGGTTACAAGCTGGGCATAGTGGCACACACCTGTAATTCCAGCACTTGGGAGGCTAAGGCAGATGGATGGTGAGTTCAAGATCAGCCTGAATTACATGGCAAGACACTTATCTCAAATAATAAAAAATAGGAAAGGGAAAAAAAAGAAGAGAGATCATTTCATTGCAGTATGATTACGTGAATTAAGAGTCACATGAGGTCATGGACAGGACCCTGCCTCAGAGAACAGAGGTTTCCTGGAAACCTGGCCTTCCATGGCTTGTAAAGTTGGATCACTAGCCTAAAAACTCTATACAGTATACAGAAAGAAAGCAGAATGAAAACCATACCTGTGGACACAATTTATGAATAATGCATGCTCTAAAACATGTTCTTTTTCAGACCGAAAGTGGAGTCACTGGAATTATTTCTAATATCACTACCAAATTACTAAGTCTTAGAAAACAGAGGAATTATATGTAACAATGTCTGGTTATAAGCCTGTAGCTATTCAAACCTATCCTATACTTGGTGAGAAGATCACACAAGATACTGTGTACTGGAACAACTATAAGGTATGTGGAAGATAGGGAGGAGGGAGGAGATTTGTATGTTTATTTCTTTATTCATTTATGCAGCTTGTCCAGCATTTGTTGTACTTCAAATATGCTGGCATATCTATTAACTGTCCATTAACTGTCTATTAACTATCTATTAATAGTTTGTGAGCACCTTAGTGTTTGAGAAGCTACTTTTTTCTTAACATATTATATAAAAGTATGGACTGCTTAATCATCTTAACTGTAGACATGCTTAGCACAGAATATATGATTAGTCAAGGCCAAATGATTTAAATATGAATTTCATACAAGAAAGAAGTACTAAATTGATTCTTCAGTACTGTCTAGTATAGTTTACATAAGATTTTTAAAAGAACTAAATAGATCAATGGAAAAAGCTTGGGATTGGGGAAGTTTATGAAACCAGAAATATAAACTGGGCATTGGAATATATTGGCCAGTTTCACACATAAATAAAAAATAAAAGATAATAATTAATACTATGTTGATTTGTTAAATTGGCATGTATGCAGCATTTTGATCATCCTTACTACTTGAAAGAAGGGAATTGGTGATGTTTTGGATGGCAACTTGACAATATCTTTTATGATTTGAAAAAAATGTATCTGCCTTTTTTTTTTTTGTCAGTCATTGGGCTTGAACTCTGGGCCTGGTCACTGTTCCTGAGCTCTTCAGCTCAAGGCTAGCACTCTACCACTTGAGCCATAGCACCACTTCCTTACACTCTCACATATTTAATAAATATACTTTCAAAAGTTTGTTAAGATCTGTATTCTGTATAAAGATGTTTAGTATTAGTAAATTTTTCTTTTTCTTCTTTTTTTTTTTTTGGTGGTAGTACTGGAGTTTGAATTCAGGCCCTTGTATTTGCTAGGCAGGTATACTATAGCTGCATCATGCCTTCAGCTTTTACTGGTACTGGTTTATTTTTTATTTTTTATTGTGAGACTACCGTACAGAGGAGTTACAATTACATGGGCAAGATAACGAGTACATGTCTTATTAAGCATTGTTGCCTCCTCTTCGTTTTCCCTTCTTATCTCTTCCCATACTCCCCCCACCTCCCTCCCTCCACCCGATCCCCCTCCCCCCCAACACTGGTTATTTTTGAGATACAGTCTCCCTTCTTGCCCAAGCCTGTACCACCTGGTCTACAGTCCTCCTTTTTTAAACTTCTTACCATAGCTAGATGATGGGTTCTCTTTACTGTGCCCAGTTTCTTTTATTGAGAGGAGATCTCTTGGACCCTTCTGCCTAGGTTGGCATCAAACCATGATCTTTTCAATAATTGACCTCCCAGTAGTAATTATAGATGAGAGCCACCATGCTCAGCTAATATTAGAATTTTTGTAAATTTTGTGTCCATTAATAATAGGCTGATACAGTAAATGATGATATTTCCTTATAAACAGATATTAAACCTGCCACTTGTATGAAAAGTTAGCTGAGATGAGTTAGTTAGTGAAAACTGGGTATAGAACTGCCTTCATTGACTGTGTAGTATAATCATCTTTGTGTTACTTTAAATCTTAGTTAAATGTATACTGGTATAGTCATAACTCCCCACCCTCCTGACAGGAATTGGGGTAAATTTGGCTGCTGAAAAGACAGGTGTAGCTTTCTAGTTTGTATTTATTTATTTACTTTTAATGGCAACAAGTATACTCTAGTCATGGGATATAGATCATTATTGCTTCTTTTGTATTGCTAAAGTAAATGCAACCTACTGTTACTAAGAACACAAAGAAACCCATCTATAAGAAATTATGTAATGCTTAAATAGGCCTTGTCACCAGTTGTAACTATGTTAATACTTTGTTCTTTTTCATTAAGACCCCTGTTCAGATTAAGGAATTTGGTGCAGTATCAAAAGTAGACTTTTCTCCTCAGCCTCCATATAACTATGCAGTAACAGCTTCTTCAAGAGTAAGTGCAATAGTAAATTTCTTCACTTTTATATAGTTTTCTGCTGATCTTGAGTCATTTGGTGAAATACTGTTTATTGATTTATTTTTTTGTCTTATAGATTCACATTTATGGTCGATACTCCCAAGAACCTATAAAAACCTTTTCACGTTTTAAAGACACAGCATACAGTGCCACTTTCCGACAGGATGGTCAGTTGCTTGTGGCTGGAAGTGAAGATGGTGTTGTTCAGCTTTTTGATATAAGTGGGAGGGCCCCACTCAGACAATTTGAAGGCCATACAAAGTAAGAGTCAACTGGTTATCTATTTTTGTTGAAAGCTCTCTCTTTGGGCCTTGAATAAAAATATAGCCATTCTATGAAGATTATGTACCTGTGTGTACTTTATTTTCTGATTGTCCTGAGATACAGAACTTAATTTGGATCAACAGTCCAGTTTGTAGGACTCATGAATTAGGATTGTTGTGATATTTTAGGAAATGAGCACATACACGTCTAGTGTAGCTTCTACTAACTTTCCAGTAAGTGTGTGATCTAGGGCAGGAGGTTATGAATCGTTGCTCTAAAGGTGTCCACATAGCTATAATGCTTGCTTTGTAAGCTTGGGTCTATCTTTAAGGTTTTCACATTGAAGTCAAGTTAGGCTTTCTTGATTGATTTGTAATTTAAAGAGCTGTTATAATTTTATATTGTAACTTTGATTCAAGATTACCAATATCATTGTTGAGAACTCTTCATTTAAAAATTTTAAAATTCAATATACAGTTGTGCTACTCAGGTGTTCTAATTGAAACAACAGCAGTTCACTTAATCTGATCCTACTTAGTGTCTCTTTCTTTAGATAAAAAAAAAATCAGCAAGTTTTTTTCTATTAAAGAATGTGCCTTTTTCTCCAAATTTTCTTTTTATTAGGCAGTTTAGTAGAATGATTAACTTACTAGAAAATATACTATTAAAACTGCTTCTTAATATTCTTTTTGACAGTAGAGTGATATTTTATTTTTTTCTTTTTTTGGGTCCGGTCGTGGGGTCCCTCAGCTCTTTTAGCTCAAGGCTAGCGCTCTACCACTTGAGCCACAGTGCCACTTCCGGCTTTTATCTTTTTGCTTATGTGGTGCTAGGGAATTGAACCCAGGGCCTCATGCATGCAAGGCAAGCACTCTACCACTGAGCCACCTCCCCAGCCCCTAGAGTGATATTTTAAAATACCACTGTTAAAAACGTTTTCTTTTTCACATGATTTTTCTCCTATATTCTCTGAAATGGAGTTTCTTTTTGTTTTTTCTTGTTTTTTTTTTTTTGTTTGTTTGTTTGAAACTCTGGGAAAGGACCATTTTATGTTAGACTATGCAAGGATTATAGTTTTTTTTCTTATCTTTTAATAAACTGACCTTTCGTTTTTCAGAGCAGTTCATACAGTGGATTTTACAGCTGACAAATACCATGTGGTTTCTGGAGCTGATGACTATACAGTTAAATTATGGGATATTCCAAACTCCAAAGAAATTCTGACATTGAAAGAACATTCTGATTATGTGAGGTGTGGATGTGCTAGCAAACTGAACCCAGATATCTTTGTAACAGGTAGGTGGACTTTATTTCATGGTTATGAGATTCTTTTGGGATGGAGAGATGCAACTTTTAGAGCTTGGAGTGTTGCTTAGTGGTAGAATACTTGCCCGGGTTTTATAAGGTGCTGGGTTCAATTCTCAGCATCGTACACAAAGTTTAAAAATATATTTGTAATTAATGATCCAGTTTTTTAAAAATTTTCTCCTTTTGGTGATTCTTGTTCCTCAAACATGTTTGGATATCTCAGACTGTCTTGAAGATATAATAGGCGGGCTGGGAAGGTGTCTCAGTGGTAGAGCGCTTGCCTTGCATGCCTGAGGCCCTGGGTTCGATTCCTCAGTACTACATAAGCAAAAAGAAAAAAAGCCAGAAGTGGCTCTGTGGCTCAAGTGGTAGAGCGCTAGCCTTGAGCTGAAGAGCTGAGGGACAGCACCCAGGCCCAGAGTTCAGGCCCCATGACCGGACCCTCCCCCCCCCCAAAAAAAAGAAAATATAATAGGCATCTGCAGTGGGTCACACCCTGGTTTTTAGTGAGCCTCCAGAGCCATGGCACTGCAATATCCTTAAGTATAGTTCACTTTTTTGTTGGTTGCTATACGGGCATCCCCAGAGGATTCCACAGTGATAGTAGTATACAGATAAGGATAGTTTATAATCAAAGCAAGTTAGAATTTGTGTAATGTTGTGTAGTGTTTTTTCAGAAACAATCAGTAATGGCAAGAAGATTTGAAGTACTGTTATTTTTGTGAGGAAAAAACACATGATTATATTTTGGTACTGAGGTTTGAACTCAGGGTCTTGCATTTTCTGGGCAAGTGCTCTACTATAATCCTGCACCAATACTTTTGCTAGCTGTTTGTTTGCTGGGCCTGGGGCTTAACTCTGGGCCTGGATGCTGCTCCTGAGCTTCTTTTGCTCAGGATGAGCACTGTACCACTGGAGCCACAGTGCCACTTGTGGCTTTTTTGAGTAGTTTATTAGAGAGAGATAAGAGCCTCATAGAGTTTCCTGCCCAGGCTGGCTTTGAACCACAATCCTCAGATCTCAGCCTCTTGGGTAGCTAGGATTACAGGTGTGAGCCACTGGCTTGGGCTTATTTATTAATTTTTTAAAGGTAGAATCATATGATTTTTCCTGATTTGATTGTGGATTGAAACCTTTCTAATTGCCTCCTGAATAGTTGAGCTTACAGGCATATGTCACTATACCTGGCCTTTTGGCTTAAAAAAAGACAAACAAAAACTTCATCTGAGGGGTTTTCTTCTTTTAAAATTTATATCTGAATACATACATGTATAATTTGAGATAAAAATTTTACATTTTAGGGTCCTATGATCATACTGTGAAGATGTATGATTCACGAACAAATGAAAGTGTTCTCTCTATGGAGCATGGACAGCCAGTGGAGAGTGTCTTGCTTTTCCCTTCTGGAGGTCTTCTGGTGTCTTCAGGTATTTCTTTTAAACATAGCTTTCACCAGTATCTTATTCGATTTTTCTTTATCAGTTACTATGTATAACTTAGCAGTGTTCACTTGAATTACATACCTGTTTTTCAAACAGTTGATAAATGGGCAGGCTGTTAACATCTGTTGAGTACCTACCCTTATCCAGGCACTTTGCTGTTGTGTACCTGTTATCTGAGTTAGTCCATCAAGATAGTAGAACTTAGTACACTCTCTCTCTCTCTCTCTCTCTCTCTCACTCTCACTCTGAGTCTTAGGGCCAAGATTTAAGCCAGGCAGTCTGGTTTCCTCCCTTAGCCACACTCTCTCTCTCTCTCTCTCTCTCTCTCTCTGAGTCTTAGGGCCAAGATTTAAGCCAGGCAGTCTGGTTTCCTCCCTTAGCCACTCTCTCTCTCTCTCTCTGAGTCTTAGGGCCAAGATTTAAGCCAGGCAGTCTGGTTTCCTCCCTTAGCCACACCTCTCTCTCTCTCTCTCTCTCTCTCTCTCTCTTTCTCTCTGAGTCTTAGGGCCAAGATTTAAGTCAGGCAGTCTGGTTTCCTCTCTTAGCCTCTACTCTAGGGAATTCCAGTGAACAATACTTTTTGATGTTTAAATTTTTTAATACATAGGTGGAATATCAATCTAATGATTATTTCTGTTTTTAGGAGGTCGTTTTGTTAAAGTCTGGGACTTGTTAAAAGGAGGACAGTTGCTCGTGTCTTTGAAAAATCATCATAAAACTGTGACGTGTCTGTGTCTGAGCAGCTCGGGTCAGAGGTTACTCTCTGGTTCACTAGATAGGTTAGTATTTTCATTTTCTTTCTTTGTCATTATAAGTGTACACAAGTGCTACTTCTTGAGAAAATATTTATTTTAACAACATCAGTGATAAATGTTCTGATGATTTCCATAGAGAGTGGAAATCTAGTTATATCTATATTTTTATCCTTAAAATAATATATTGCTTTAGCTTCTATTTAAGCAATGTTATTGCCCTACTTGAATAGTAAGTCTTTTTTCCTATTTTTTGTGTTTTTATTGATATCTGTTAGTTGTATATGGGAGTTTCATTTTAACAAATCTATTCCTTATGTATATAATGCTTCTTAACCATAATCACCCTTCCACCAGTCTAGAGCATTAATCATTACAGTAATTTATTCTATAGTTTATTTAAGAATCATTGTGAGTTTATGTTGTAAAAATTTTATTATAAGCATATATATTATTCCAGGTTACATTCTTTTTTTCTTTTTTTTGTCAGTTGTGGAGCTTGAACTCTGGGCCTGAGGGCTGTCCCTCAGCTCTTCAGCTCAAGATTAGTGCTCTACTACTTGAGCCACAGTGCCACTTCTGATTTTCTGGTGGTTAATTGGAGATAAGAATCTCATGGACTTTCCTGCCTGGGCTGGCTTTAATTGTGATCCTCAGATCTCAGCCTCCTGAATAGCTAGGATTACAGGCATAAGCCATTGGTGCCCAGCTTGTTTTATTCAATTTTAATTTAATTTAAAATTGAAATAGTTGTAGAATATTATATCAATGTATGCCTTAGAAGCTTAATTTGTCTCTATATGTGTCTTAATAATTATATACTGATAAATGTTGAAATGTCATTATATATTATATAAATTACTTAGCAGCTAAGTAAAATATGCACTAAAAGTACTGGGCACTGGTGGCTCATATCTGTAATCCTAGCTATTTAGAAGGCTGTGATCCAGAGGATCAAAGTTGGAAGCCAGCTTGGGCAGTGAAGTCATTGAAAAATCAATCTCCAATTAATCAGCAAAAGCAGGAAGAGCCCAGGCCCAGAGTTCAAGCCCCATGACTGACAAAAAAAAATTCAATAAAACAAATTACACATTTCATGGTTCAGTAGTCATATGTAAGTAGAACTATGTGGCACATTTGTAGACTTAAATCCATCTATTCTTGGTTATTTCTGTATTTCCCTTCCTTCTTTACTATTATGAAAAGACTTGGTTTTCAGCATGTGTATTAGAAAAGTGTAAGTACTTTAAAGCTAGGAAATAATTTTAGTCCATATGAACTTACTATATAACCATGTAAAATACTCTGTAATGGTGTTTCTCTGTAATTTGATAATTTTTTTTGATGTCTCCTAAAAAAAGTTAAGTGTAAATTGGCTCTGTTCGCAATGCTTCTTAGCTTGGAGTTATGGAATTGGAGACATGATTACTTGTCACAAATTTGGGGTGGCATGCTATTGCCATAGTAGGAAATAGAGAGGCTAGGGATGTTGTTAATGACCTACAGAACATGGAAGAGCCCTCATACCACAGGGTTCTCTGCCCAGAAGTATCTATATTGCTGAGGGTGAGAACTCCTGTTTCCACTCAGCAGTGGATATCATTGATACTTTTGTTTCATTTCTAAGTTTTATCTGATTTGTGGTGTGTCCTTTGGTGTTTTTCCTAAATGTCCAGTTAGTCTTTGTTCTAGTAGCTGAAATATAGTTCATTTTAAGGGATTCAGTGATGATATACCTTGTAACACACTGCATCATTGTTTTTCTTTACTGTTGTGGGAATTTTAATGTTTATATATTGAGTTTAATATTTATATAGTGAATTATATATTTGAGTTTGCAAAATAGTAGAAATTTTCATACTCATTTCCAAGGTGAGTGAGTGAGAGAGAGAGAGAGAGAGACAGACAGACAGACAGAGAGAGAGAGAGAGAGAGTGTGTGTGTGTGTGTGTGTGTGTGTGTTTGTGTTTGTGTGTGTGTGTGTGTGTGTGTGTGTGTGTGTGTGTAACATTCGGCCTGGGTGCTGCCTCTGAGTTTCTTTTGCTCAAAGCTAGTGCTCTACCACTTAAGCCACAACTCCACTTCTGGCTTTTGTTACTTTATTGGAAATAAAAATCCCAGTATTTTTCCTGCCTCAGCTGGCTTCAACCTGTGGTTATCAGATCTCTGTCTTCTGAGTACTTAGGATTACAGGTGTGAATCACTAATACCTGGCTTCCAAGTTGATTTTGTTTCTTA
This sequence comes from Dipodomys ordii, assembly GCF_000151885.1. NCBI lineage: Eukaryota > Metazoa > Chordata > Mammalia > Rodentia > Heteromyidae > Dipodomys > Dipodomys ordii. The sequence goes on from NW_012267299.1 coordinate 717,607, forward strand.
ACAAAGCTTTCTTCTTTCTTTTTTTAATTAGGAAGGTCAAAGTATACAGTACAACTTCCTACAAAGTAGTCCACAGTTTTGATTATACCGCTTCAATTTTAAGTCTTGCACTTGCAGTAAGTACTTTTAGCTCTGTTAAAGTTATCACTAGTTTTACCTGCTAATTGAAACTAAAGTGAAATTTTAGTGTTCATCTTTGGGTTTGAATAAACCATATTAGTTACTTGAATGAAGACAATTGCTAGAATATGTATTATCCTAATAACTTAGCAGAGTTCTGATTTAGGTCTCATTCATTGTACAGTGCTGTAGACCTTGCTAACAATAACAGTAGGGTCTAGGCAATTGCCAGATCTTTATTTAACAAATTCAAAGATACTATCTTTAGAAGAGAAAGTCTGAGATAGAGACAAAAGTGTTGTGTAAAGGAAGGAGAACAAAGTGAAATAGCTCTTTTTGTTGGTTGACAGTGCTGGCTGGAATGTGCACTATCAAGTTTCACCTGTAGCTGCTTTTGGTTAGGTGGAGATTTGAATAATGTAGAAATCTGAATTGGGAGAGGAAATCCTGTTAAAAAATATTATAGGGGAAAGCTTAGGGAAAGTGATACCTCTGTGCAGTGATGTAGAAAAATTGTTTTGATATTTGCTAAGATTTCATTAGCATTTTAGCATTATATTATTACATTATATATATATTGTTAATATTATTCAGACTTTGCTAGTGATATTTTACATAGATACAATGTTCTATCAACATAGTAGTATAAGGACTTTGCTTTTAACATTTTGCATAGATAATTGTTAGGCAGAGTAAGTCTGGGTGGAACTATTGGTGATAGTATGGGACAAGCAGAAACAGGGTATTGAAGTTACTTAGTAAAAATACTGTAAATTATTGATTAGAAATAGACTAACTTGTTTTTCTGATTGCTATTAGCATGAAGATGAGACAATCGTCGTAGGAATGACCAATGGAATACTCAGTGTTAAACATCGAAAGTCTGAAACAAAGAAAGATTCTTTTCCTAGGAGGAGAAGGCCTGCATACCGAACCTTTATTAAAGGAAAGAATTACATGAAGCAACGGGTAATTGTGTATTTCTCATGGTTTTAAAATGTAACATTTTTAGAGTAGTTAGTTCTATCTCTGTACATGGCTGGAAATCATAATTCACATGGTATTCTATTTATTTTCGGCCACACTAAGATTGTTGCCCAGTTGCTAAATTTGATGATGTTATTGAAGAATGGACAACAAGCATTACTTTGTTTATAGTTATAACATGGTAATACAATGCCTTACCACTGTGAAACTGTTTTTCACATACTATCTGATTTGACCTTCTAAACAACTCTTAATTAGTAATTCCTCTATTTGTACTTAGGAAGATTAAGTTAACACAAGTTTTTTTTGTTTGTTTGTTATTTTTATATTTTTTTAAATACTTCTTGATAGCATGCCTTAGTTGTACAATGTGGTTGGTTTCATTCTGACATTTCCATATAGGCATACAATGTATCCCAATCAAACTCACCTCTTCTATCATTCCCTTACTCTCTTCCCTTTCTAAAATAATTATTAACACATTTCATTATTCTATTCTCATATATGCAAGTAACTCTTGGCCATATTTATCCTCATTTACCTGTCTGTTCACTCTTCCTCATTCTGACAGAACCTATTTACTTTTCAGTATTCATTTGTTTTAGTGTATATTAATTGTTCCAAAGGTTTTTCATTGTTTTTGAGGCACAAAGACATTTTGATAGATCCTAACATCTGGAGATGTTAGGACTAGTCTTAATATTTCTGATTTTTGTTTTATTTTTCATTTTACTAAATTATACTTGTTGCTATACAAAGAAAGTTGAAATGAGTAGTTTTGCCCAGAGTTGAGAAAGTTCTGTATTTTCTAAGTTAAATGTCATAAAAGCACATTGATATGGCAAATTATTCATTCCATTTTTTAAAAATTTAGATTATATGCATATGAACATAATTTGTAATACAGTGTAAAGCATCTTTATTTTTAAAAAGTATTACTTTATTATTAAAATGTGTATTTTGAATGGAACTGTATAGATAATGATTTTCCTTCTGTCTAAATTTACTTTAGGATGACATTTTGATCACAAGGCCAACAAAGAAACACCTAGAATTGTATGACAGAGACCTAAAAAATTTTCGGGTCTCTCAGGCTCTTGACAGAGTCCTTGAGGTAAGTGAGGAGCATTTTTTAAAAATATAATTTTATTGTTATTTTTAAGGTGTTATATAGAGGAATGACCATTTTATGTCAGGTAATGAGTGCATCTCTCTTTTTAGATAATGTCATCCCTTCCTTCTTTCCCCCAATTTCCCCTTCCCATCCCTGCCCACAAGTTATATAGTTTATTTTTTCACATAGTATATACTGAATAGAATGATTGCATTTGTTTACCCTTTGTCCCTCCCTTTCTATGCCTTTCCTTTGTCTCCCCTAAAAAGACAAACAAACAAAAAACACCAAAAGCAAAAACTCTACCACTACCCAAAAATTCATATTTCCATTTCCTGGAATTTGTTTTGATAAATAGTATTTTAAATGTTAAAAGAAGTTACACTTTTGGGTTCCTCCCCTAAGGGTATCCTCCTTTAGTTTGACAGTTTGTGTGTGAATTCCTAGAGTTCCGTATAGGTTATCATGGTGAGGAACATTTTTAAAACAATGATTTTAGTAGTTGAGCTTGGTGGTGCATATCTTCATTTTTAGTACTGGCAAGGCTGAGGCAGGAGGAGTATGAAATCGGGCCCCCCCCCCACAAAAAAAAATTTGACTACTTGACTTATTTATCACTGTGACTTGGAATTATAAAAGTAAACCTGGTAATTTAATGCACAGCAGTGTTTTTTTTCTTGTGTTGTTTTTCTGCTTATATTGACTCTGACCATTTTTCCAGCCTAATTGTGTAATAAAAACACCTGAAGTCACAGTATCCATTATAAAGGAGCTAAATCGAAGAGGAGTTCTTGCAAATGCCCTGGCAGGGCGAGATGAAAAGGAAATCACTCGTGTCCTTAATTTTTTGATAAGGTATATATGTTTTATGTTTATGAGATACTTGGATTTAGCATCTCAGACTCTCCTTTATCATCCAGTAAGAGACACATTTTTATAATCTGCTGGAGTGATTAAATCTTTTTTAAGGGATTTTTCTGAAAATTTTCAAGTTTTATTAAGTAGAAATTTTGCTTTGCAGAAATCTGTCTCAACCAAGATTTGCCCCTGTTTTGATTAATGCTGCTGAAATAATTATTGGTAAGTAGTTGTTAAAACTCAAACACCCTAGCATTCTTGTAAAAGTTGAAGTATTGGGGCTGGGGATGTAACTCAGTGTTATAGCACTTGCTTAGTGTATATGAGGCCTTAGGTATGATCCCACCCCTCCCCCCCCCAAAAAAGTAAAGAAAACCAAACAACCTAGAGGTGTCAAATAATGTCAAATTTGGAAATAAATTTTTCAGATTTGGTGGGGCGGGGCAGTCCTAGGGTTTGAACTCAGGGCCTGGGCACTGTCTCTGAACTTCTTTTGTTCAAAGCTAATAATGCTCTACCATTTGAGCCATTTGAGAGGTGTCTATTGAGATTAGGACATGTAGAAATGCTGGGGATTTTGCTCCCCTTATCAAAGGTTTGATGATTGGTAGGACCTCTCTTCAGATGAGCCCCACTACAGCACCAGGGAGCAAGCTAGAAGGTGCAGGGCCCCCTTCTCCAGCATCTTTGCTATATGGATCACAAGTCTATCTTAAATCATGTTTTTACAGGGTGCCACATTGCACCCATGGAGCTCACAAAAGCTTTCCTTTTCCCTTTTGCTTAAAGTTGAGCACAGGGGCATTCTCCCTGTCCTCTACTCAGTTGTCCAGTGTCCAGCATTAGGGTTCTTTTCCCTTCTTTCTTCCCTCCCTCCCTCCTTCCCTCCCTCCCTTCCTTCCTTTTTTCTTTTGTTGGGGCTTGGACTCAGGGTCAGGGTTCTGTCCCTGAGCTCTTCTGCTCAAGGCCAGCACTCTACCACTTAGAGCCACAGTGCCACTTCTGGTTTTTGAGTGGTTAATTGAAGGTAAGAGTCTCATGGGGACTTCTCTAGCTGGGCTGGCCTCAAACCACCATCCTCAGATCTCAGGCTCCTGAGTAGTTAGAATTATAGGCATGAGCCTGCCTGGTGGTCCTTTGTTTCTTTCACAAAGTTCAGTATTTGTAGCATACCTGGTCTCTGTCTGCTGTTTACTGTTGCACTCCTGTGCCTTTTCATGTTATCTTCCTATCCCTAGAACTAGCCACATGGTACTTTAATTCAGATTCTTTTTTTTTGTCAGTTGTGGGGCCTGAACTCAGCCTGGGCACTGTCCCTAAACTCTTCAGTTCAAGGATAGTGCTCTACTACTTGAGCTACAGCACCACTTCTGGCTTTTTCTGTTTATGTGGGGCTGAGGAATCGAACCCAGGGCCTCATGCATGCACGGCAAGCATTCTACCACTGAGCCATCTTCCCAGCCCTAATTCAGATTCTTTGAGATGCAGGAAAACACTAGGTATCTGCAGTTTTCAATCTTCATAACTGTTTTGTGATTAATTTTTAAGGGGAAAGTGAAAATAAGTCATAGTCTGCATTTTGTGTAATTGGTTCTTTTTAAAATGCATTTATTCAGATGAGTTGTTTTGTTTTCTGTAAGTTATGCTCTATAAATCATAAACTTAATATATAAATATGTAAGTACATACTTTTCAGTGTCTTTATATTCACTATTTTTATACTTTTAATAAATATTGCTTCTCACTTGTGTATAGAAAAGTGTTCTCAGTTAATGCTTTCTCTTTCTTTTTAGATATATATCTACCTGTGATTGGACAGTCACCAGTAGTTGATAAAAAGTTTTTAATACTTCAAGGACTTGTAGAAAAAGAGATTGATTACCAAAGAGAGCTCCTAGAAACCTTGGGAATGATGGACATGCTTTTTGCCACCATGACAAGGAATGAAAGCACTTCCATGTTGGGACATTCGTCTGTTGAAGTTCTAGAGAGCAAGGAGATGGAATCATAGCTTTTGCTTAAAGAACTCCTAACTTGGAATAGCTTTGACCCCATTAACTATTGGAAAGAAAATCTGTTTGATACATTAAGAGAGACTATTTACAGAAGCAGTTTTATGGAAGAGACTGGAATAATTATGCTTGGAAAATAAGTACCTGTTTTAAGACATGGATTTTCCATGTAATAATTTGAATTATTTTATGGCATCTTCAGCTAGAAGATCTCAATTGTTGTGGTCACAGTGCCTATCTGTTTGGATGAGTTGATACTGATTTTAATACAGCAAAGTTCTGTATCCGCATTTGGGTTATGCATTCAGATGGGATTTCAGTTATGAGCCTCTCTGGAGAGTGTTCCGACTAGGAATCCTGCCAAAAGAATGGAGCCCCTTTTGTTTTGTATTGTTACTTCTGGCCTGGAAAGTAACAACAGCAGATGGCAACAAGGAAACTTTCTGAATTCACTCTAATCAGTGACTGCCTCAGTCTAGGTCTCTGATTTGCCTCCCTCCTCTCCTCACTATCATGGCTCCCTTTATCATCTCTCCTTCTGCTGGTGCTAGACTGTGTCTTTACCAGTTGTGCCAAATCACTGGTCAGCTCTAAATAACTGATACTGAATAAGTATTTGGAATGTGATAGGGTAGCTTTGGGGCCCTCTACCCCATGTTTTTAATCTTTTTTTTTCTTTTTTCTTTTTCTTTGTGTGTGTATGCCAGTATTGGGGTTTGAACTCAGGGCCTGAGTGCTGTGTTCCAGCGTTTTTTTCTCAAGGCACTCTACCAGTTGAGCCACAGCTCCACTTCTGGCCTTTTGGTGATTAATTGGAATTAAGAGTCTCATACTTTTCCTTCCTAGCTGGTTTTGAACCTCAATTCTCAGATTTCATATTCTTGATTTCACCCGCCAGAATTACAGTTGTACGCCATTAGCACCTGGCTTTTATTTCTTTAATCTTGACTAATTTCTTTAACAGAACATGGTCCACAGAGAGACCATACTGCACCAATTTTCTTCCCTTCCTTTCAAAGATGCAACCTGTCTACCCCATTTTCACCTTGCTGTTAGGTAATTGAAATGACAAATTTTGTCATTTCTCTATTGCATGGTGAGTTAGCCCATTTACATTTAGAGTTTATCTTGCACCTATCTAAACCCTTGTAAACCTCTGATCTGTACTTAGATTTTTTTTTTTACCTCTGTTCTTCATAATCATCTTGTAGTTTGGAACCCCAGACCGGTGTAGTTTTCTTTGGAAATAATTGTTTTTGAAAGTTCAATGTAAATCACATTTTTAAAATAAAGAGATTCTTATTTTCTTCTTGGCATTCTCAGATGTGTCAATTCCTGAAAGTGGCTGGTAACCCCCAGCACACTGATTCACAGATGCCACCTTTCCCACAGCCTTCCATTCTTCCCCCATGGATGGATAAAAATGTCTTGAGCCAAAAGAATCCTTAGAGGAAATTCAATTTTGTAAATCTGTACTTTATCTTAAAAATGAAGAAAGTGGATACTTACAGGTTTTAATAAGAGCTCAAGAAAATGGCATAGTTTGCCTTTTATAAATGGAGAGCTGCAATTAGACAACATGGCTTTGAGAAGTTAGGAGCTGAATGCTTATGAGGTTAGTCAGGCTCACAAACTGTTTTCAGGTTTACAAGTGTAAATTAAAGTTCTAATCAAAGGTTTTTAAAATTTAACTTCATAAGAATACAAGTAATTTGCATACTAGTAAAAGTTGAATTTCTCCCTGAAAATGTAGCTGCTGTCTGTTTTGCAACATGTGAGTTTATCGTACGATACTTCATTTCTCGCCATAACCACCCAAAGTTGGAATTATTCTTGTTTCACATTGAGTTAACAAAAGTAATTCACTCTTGAAGTCTCCAAGCTTGAGTTCATCATAGCAGCAATGGTTGTGGGGTGTCTAAACTACTCACTCCCTTTAACAGAACTTCTGTAAAGTCTGTGTTTCTTAAATATGTATCAGTTACAAAAGGTTAAAAGAATTAGGAGATAATTTTCATATTCATTGCTATATTTTTTTAGTAGTACTGGGGCCTTAAGTTAACTTTCCCTGCTTGCTCGGCTGGCTTTCTGTCACTTGAGCCACCTCCAGTTCTGCTTTTTACTGGTAATTTTGGACATGGAGTCTCATAGACTTCTGCCTTAGGCTGGCTTTGAACCTCCATCCTCTGGATGGCTTCCTGAACAAACAGTTCCTGACAGTCATTGATACTTTTGAGGTAAGTTCAGGAGTAGATTTAGTATTCAATGAGAGTAATACTGGCTATTTGAAATATTTTAACATAATTGACCTATTAGGATGTGTAACATTGGTCTTAAGATTCTAATTTAAAATGACAGATTTTTTAGGCTTGGGATTTTTAGTTGGAAGGTATTTAAAAATGTTACTAAGCCTGCAAAAATACTGGAATGTTTCAAGAACTTAGGAAGTCACCATATGTTTAAATGATTATGTTTTATATTAAGAATTAAGCACTTGGGAAGGCTTTGAATACTGAGTCAAGCATTTTTAAAGTGTCAAGTTTCCTAAATGTAAATGATATTAAGTTGTGCAAAAGAGGGCTGTGGTGCACATCTCTACTCTCAGTCTTTGAGAGGCAGAGATTAGATTGGTAGGATCACTGGGGTTTGTGGCTAGTCCAGAACAAAAGTTAGCAGACACCATCTCAACAAGATGGTCACAGCAGCACCACACTTCTATCTGCAAGTAAAACAAAAAGGGCTGGAGGTGTGGCTCAAGTGGTACAGGTCCTGTCTCGTGGGTTGGAGACTAAGTTCAAAACTCAGTACCTGTATATAACCTCATTAATTTAGCTTGTTCAGATGAATGAATTTTACCTACTATTAAAGAGTGTCTTGAAGGTGGCTATTAAAAGTAGTAGTTTTCAAAGTGAAATATTTCTAACTTAATGCTGAGCATTTGAAAAGAATGCCCTCAGACACTAAAAACTGGCAGCAGATGATTTTAGACCTGTTCCTTTAGCCATAGTCAAGGAACTGTGGCCTGACTCTAAACTAAACCCCTGACTCAAGCTTGCTCTTTTGAGTTGAGATTTAAGTGGAAAATGTGGGGATGCTGTGTTGGGGTCTTTAGCAGAAAGAACTGGTCTGTAGAGTGGGAAGAATGAGAAAACCGAGACAAACTTCATCCTGCTTCATCAGATTGCACTCTTGATTACTCACTTACTCTGGCTATAACTTCTTCCCCCAGGGGTCCATGAAACTCTGTGCAATCCCCTGATGAGTTCTCTTCTGCCTCATTGACTGAGAGTGGATTTCGTTTATTTACAACCACATGATTAAGGCCAGGAGTCCTATTTATGGAGACACATTCAAATCCAGAGAATTGGGGTTTTAACAATGAGCAAAATAAGCAACAATCTCTGCTCTATTGGAGCTAATATTCTTGTTAAAGGGGTGTTCAGTAAACAGGATGTAGTGGGCCAGCTAGTGCTCTGTGATGTGAACTATCAAGTCAGGACAGATTATAGGAAATGTTAGGGAAGACCTCACAGATGAAAATTGAACAGTGCTCTTGAGGAAGTGGTCCTGAGGCAGTAGCCTGCCTGAGGAATTGGGATAACAAAATGGTTTGGAGGGGCTGGGAAGGTGGCTCAGTGGTAGAGTGCTTGCCTTGCATGCATGAGGCCCTGGGTTCAATTCCTCAGCACCACATAGCAGAAAAAGCTGGAAGTGGTGTTGTGGCTCAAGTGGTAGAGCGCTAGCCTTGAGCTGAAGAGCTTAGGGAGAGCGCCCAGGCCCAGAGTTCAGCCCCACGACCAGCAAAACAAAAAAAACAAAACAAAACAACAACAACACAAAATGGTCTGGAGCTAGCATGAAGCAAGGAAGTGGAGAGTAGTAAAGAAGAGAATGAGGTAGAAACATGTCTTCTGGAAATGTTTAGAAATCTTTTGGAGATTTTTATTTCCCCCATAAAGGATAGGAAATTTGGGTAATTGCTAGAGGTATGTGGAAGTGAGCTTTTTTAAAAAAAATTTTTTTAAGAGGTCATTTTAGGGCTGGCAAGGTGGCTCAGTGGTAGAGTGCTTGTCTTGCATGCCTGAAGCCCTGGGTTTGATTCCTCAGCACCACATAAGCAGAAAAAGCCAGAAGTGCTCATGGCTCAAGTGGTAGAGCACTCGCCTTGAGCTGAAGAGCTGAGGGACAGCATCCAGGCCCAGAGTTCAGGCCCCACAACCGACAAAAAAAGAGGTCATGGGCTGGGAAGGTGGCTCAGTGGTAGAGCGCTTGCCTTGCATGCATGAGGCCCTGGGTTCGATTCCTCAGCACCACATAAGCAGAAAAAAAAAGCTAGGAGTGGCACTGTGGCTCAAGTGGTAGAGTACTAGCCTTGAGCTGAAGAGCTGAGGGACAGCACCCAGGCTCAGAGTTCAGGCCCACGACCAGAACCAAAAAAAAAAAAAGAGAGAGAGGTCATTTTAAATTAATGAGATTACATATAATAAATTTTTGAAATGTTCATTTATATGGTTTAACAGGTATTCATCCCATGAAACATGACTGACAACCTCAAGTGTTTCTTCCTGCCCCTTTGTAAATTCTTCCCTTCCTCTTACCTATGCTGTTTAGTACAGTAGCCATTAGCCACTGGGTGACTTTATATTACAATTAAAAAAGTAAAAAAATCCAGTAGTCAATAGTGTTCAACAGGCACATGAGTCTAATACTTACCATATTGACAGCAGGGATAGAAAACATTTTCATTACAATGGAAGGTTCTATTAGAGAGCCCTAGGATTTGGTTTACATTTGATTTCTTCCTGTTTGAGGCTTGAGTCTACTTCTTTGATTTAGTTTAAAGTACTCATTGGGTGGCCGCCAAATTTGCCAACCCATCAAAGCCTTGGTCTTTTCTACTTCTGTTAATAAGAAATTTCTAAAAGAGCAGAACTAATAGGATATCTACACCTACCCAGAGCTGTAGCTTTATTATTTATTTATTTACCTATTTATTTTGTGTGTGTCTGTATGTCTGTGTGTGATGCTGGCAATTGAACCTAGGACTTCATGGATGCTAGGCAAGCACTCTACAACTGGAGCTATAAGGCTCCAGCTCCCTCTGTCTGGAAGAGGGTATTTATTGGGGGAAATTGGCTTATGTAGTTATGGAGGATGAGGTGTTTCAAGTTTTCACCTAACACATGAATAATGTGTTACATGCTATAAACATGGTGAGTAGTCTCCTTAATCTGAATTTTTGGCTTTACATACAAGGACATAGCTGGTACTTAATACATATGTGTTAAATGAGTAAATTCTTGATCTCATTTTCCATTTTACATGCAAAAAATAATTTAATTTCTGTGTATGAGATAAGATGGACATATTTTCAGTTTTCTGCAAGACATAACACAAATAGAAAATGCTTCTGTAGCTCATATTCTGTTAGTGCCTATTGAGAATTTTGGTCAGGGAAGACTAAAGCCATATATTAGGGCAGTGTACCTTGGTATGTTCACAAGGTGGCAGTATTGCTTCATAAATCATGAGAAGCCTGCCTTTTTCTCTGCTGTTTTTGAATTAAATAGATGTTCTCAAAGAATAATGAGAATTCTCTAAAAAAACAAAAACCTAAGCTATTTGTTTATTGCAATGTTGACAAAGTAGGTGAAAACAACACGTAGTTATTAGTAGATGTTAACCGTAAGTCAGGAAACATGTCTATCTAAGGTAAGCTTAGGTAAGGTATTCAACAAGACAGAATAATGGGAAGAACACGAGTTACCGAAGCTTAGAAACATCCCAGATGCTGTGGGTAGCAGCGCGCATGCCTGTCACAGTTGACTGCTGGGAGAATAAAAGTGAATATATGGAAAAATCTGTCACTTTCCTCCCAGTATTTTTCCTGTGTTTGTGATTGCAGAGTTTACTTACCTGCCCTGGTTAAGAGTTTTGTTTTTTTTTTTAGCTTACCTGATTATGGACACCATTGGGACCACTTAGGTAAAAGTTAAGTTCAACTTTTCTTTTATATTGCTATAAAGCATATTTTCAAAATAAATTAATAACATTAAATAATATAATGGCGATGTAACTGATCTGAGATGTACTTAAGAAGTTGGAAAGTAGCCAGGCTTATACCTATAATCCTATAATTATAATCATGGCCTATGCCTATAATCCTAACTACTCAGGAGTCTGAGATCTGAAGATCATGGTTATATGCCAGTCCGGGCAGAAAAGACTCTCATTTCCAGTTAACTACTGAAAAGCTGGAAGTGGAGCTGTGACTCAAGTGTTAGAACACTATCTTTGAGAAGAAAAAGTTCAGGAACCGTGTCCAGGACCTGATCTAAAGCCCTAGGACGCACTTGTGCATGTGTGTGTGTGTGTGTGTGTGCACGCGTGCATGTGTGCATACATGCGTGCATACACAAACACACATGTTGGAAAATAAATGTTATGCTTTGAGGGCTACAGGTGTGGTTCAGTAAGTAGAACAACTGTCTAGCAAGTACTGGGTCCTTCCTTAGCAAGCCTTTACAACTTACAATTGAAAGATTAACTACTTATTCATGAAAGGAAGAAGTGATACAGTGAAGAAATTTTAAATAGTATCATTCTTATCTTTAAACATACTTATTTACTTTTGTTGGTACTTAGGTTTGAACCCAGGGTCTTGTACTTTCAATGCAAGTGCTATATCACTTGAACCATACCTCAGCCCAAAACATACTAACTCAGATTTTACTATATATAAAGTAGGAATACTAGCTGAGACTATATGATAATTATATTGACCAGTGGGTGAAAAATATAAACTGGATTTAGTGAAGTTTTGAAATTTCCTAGAAATATTATCATGAAACTGGAGTCATATGACATATATTCTCAATAAAATGACCTAATATTTATTTATTTATTTTGGTCGGCCTGAACTCTGGGCTTGGGTGCTGTTCCTCAGCTCTTCTGTTCAAGGTTAGTGCTCTACCACTTGATCTACAGTGCAACTTCTGGCTTTTTCTGCTTATGTGGTGCTGAGGAATCAAACCCAGTGCCTCACGCATGGAAGGCAAGCACTCTACCACTGAGCCACCTTCCCAGCCCCATATATATTTTTTAATTTGTGAGTTAAAAGCAACAAACTAATTCTTACCTTTCATTGGACATAGATTGAGATCACAAAGCATTGGGAAGGAAGAAAATAGGCAATTTGCAATAATAATTCATTGACATAGCATGTGTTAATTTCCTTACATATAGTTTCTCAGAGAATACCATAAGTTCATACACACAATTTTCTCCTGCAAAATCATTGACAACACACTTTTTAAAAGAGCACAGTGGTTTTATTTACTTATGAATATATTGAAAATTCATTAATATAAGTTAGTCATCATTAATGACAAATCTTTTATGGACAATTTTTAAAGATCATGTACAATTCTGTCTTAGCAGAAGTATAAAGGTAGCAAATCTGGAAAATTATAGATAATACTAATGTAATAATAATGACTGACACTAATAGCTTATTGCAGTGCTGTTCTCACCAGGAAAGATCTTCTTTCAGGCTGTGTATGGCTTTTCTTTTAATTTTCCTGACACTGTCCTTCGTAAAGCAGAGGTTAAAGTGTGTGTGTGTGTGTGTGTGTGTGTGTGTGTGTATTCATGTGCGCCAGTCCTGGGGCTTGAACTCAGGGCCTGGGCACTGTCCCTGAACTTCTTTTGCTCAAGGCTAGCACTTTGCCACTTGAGCCACAGTCCACTTCTGGCTTTTTGGTGGTTAATTGGAGATAAAGAGTCTCATGGCCTTACCTGCCTGGCTGGCTTTGAACTGTGATCCTCAGATCTCAGTCTCTTGAGCAGTTATGATTGTAGTTGTGAGTTACTGGCATCCACCATGAGGTTTTTTCATTTTAACAAAGTTTAACTTGCCATTTTTTCTTTCATGTATTGTTGTTAATAATATATCTAAAACACTATGCTGGGCACCAGTGGCTCACACCTGTAATCCTAGCTACTCAGCACGCTGAGATCTGAGGATTGCAGTTAGAAGCCAGCCTGGGCGGGAAGTACCTTGAGACTCATATCTCCAAGCTGTGGCCAAGGGGTAGATCTCTACTTTAAGCAAAAAATGACAGCCCTCAGACAGTGCCCATGCCCTAAGTTCAAGCCCAAAGACCAGCCAATATGTGTGTGTGTGTGTGTATGTGTGTGTGCGTGTGCGCGTGTGCGTACATATATATATGTATGTGTGTGTGTGTGCGCATACATATATATGTGTGTGTGTGTGTGTATAGATAGCCAAATCTAAAACCCTTGATTTTTTTCTTATATTTAAGAACTAGATTTTTTTTCTTATGTTATTTTCTAGGAGATTTATAGTTTTGTATTTTACATTTAGATCTATGATTCATTCTGAATTAACTTTTGTGAAAGATATAAGGTCTCTGATCCTGGATTCTTTTTTCAAAATTTTCTTTGTTTCCATACTAGGGCTTGAACTCAGGACTTAGGTACTGTCCTTGAGCTTTGTCACTCAAGGCTGATGCTCTACCTCATGAGCTACAGCTCCATTTCTGGCCTTTTGTTGATTAATTTGAGATGAGTATTATGGATTTTTTCTGCCTGGGCTGGCTTCAAATTGGGATCCTAAGATCTCAGCTTCTTGAGTAGCTAGGATTACAGGTATGAGCCATGGGTACCTGGCTAGATTCATTTTTTTTAAACATATGTAAGTCAAGTGTTTTTGTTCCAATCCTATTTGTTGAAGATTATCCTTTCTCCATTGATATGCCTTTGCCCTTCAACAAGATGGAATGATTCTATCCATAGGCTAATGTATAGCTCTCTCTTCTTTTTTTTAATTTGCATTTCTTTTTTTTCTTTTATTCTGGAAATACCGTACAGAGGGGTTACAATTGCATGGGCAAGGTAATGAGTGCATTTCATATCAAGCATTGCTGCCTCCTCCTCTGTTCCCCTTCCCATTCCTTCCCAGCCTCCCCCTCCCACCCTCCCTTGTATAACTCTCTTTTCTGTCATCATGATTTGTAAGCTATCAAAAGATGAATCCATCAAACTCTTCCAAAGAAATCCTAGCTAAATGTTTGTCTTTATAAACAAAACAGAGTCTCTGTGATTCCTGTAAACAGTCCACTAAATAAATTTAAAGTTCTCTTAGCAAATAGACATAGATGCTAATTGATAGTCAGGGTAACACTAATTTAATGCCCAACTTAACCAATATAGACTGTTACATTAGTAATTCAAATAGAAACATGGAGTAGTTTATCCCTGGATGTGTTTCTTAACTGTCTAGGAGATAAGACTAGAGATTTCCTGGATCCATTCAGGAATATTAGATGTGAGGGCAGAATTTGAACAGCAACTCCCTCAATCAGTAGTTGAAATGAAGTTGAATGGGTAAGAGAAGAAAACCTGGAGGACAGGGATTGCATTAGCTCCCTTACAAAGTTTACGACTTAGCAAAATGAGCGTGTGCTGCTTTGAATGTTGAATTCTGAGTGGGGAAAATGTCAGGTTTGGGGTGATAGTAACCAGGGCTTTCCAAAATAGGTGGCTGGCTCTATTGAGACTCACATTCTAGACATCTCTTTGTCCTCTTGAGAACTAGACAGAAATGGAGGTTCCAAGGAAAGATAACCTTAGAACCTTAGAGCTTTATTTTCTTTTATTTTGAAAGCATTTTGGACTTAAAAGGTGCAAAGACTGAGCCTTCGGCCATCTTTCCTAATGTTAACACATTCTCCAACCACAGCACAATGATCAGAAGCAGGAAATTAACATTGGTGCAGTGTTGTTAACTAAGCCACACTGGTTTCACCAGTTTTCCCTGCTGTGTTCTTTTGCTGTTCTAGGAACTGGTTCAGCATCTGACACTGTACTTAGTTTCTCTCATGTCTCTGCATCTCTTTCAATACATGATGGATGAACCCATCTATCTATCACACCTCATTTCTCAGGCCCTTGAAGCTTCTGATGAATGGCTGATTATTCTGTAGAATATCTGTCAGTTTGGGTTTGTCAATTGTTTTCTCATGCTTACATTCAAGTTACTTGTTTTTGGCAAGGATGTCACACAAGTGATGTTATGTTTCAGAATAGTATTTCATGGCTATGTGATGTCCATGTGTCTTATTGCTGGTGACGTTAACTTTGATTGTTTAGTTAAGATATTGTGGGTCACCCTGCTGTACTACTAGTTTCTTACTTCTCCCTCTGTGATGAGAAGTATCTTGGGGAGAAATAAGAAGATGTGCAAATATCTTGTTTATCATTGACTTTTACCCACTAAGTTTAGCACCCACTGGTGGATCATGCCTGCAGCAAACATTACATACAGTGAAATTCAGATGACTTTTCTATTTCCTCATCATTGAAATTCTTTGGCAATGAGGCATTGTTTCTTCTCTATATATCTGTGCTATGGACTCATGGATATTTATTTTATGACCAACATGGTTATTTAGCTTGTTGTTCATTCTTCCAGTTCTAGACCTTAAGTGTTCTTTCAGGATGGCACCTGTGTCTTTCCAGCATCCTCTATCCTTTTCTGAACACTTCTTTACTTTCTAGGACTGTAACAAGTTCCCTATCCATCTCCCATTTTCTCTACTCTACCCTGGAATAAAAAATTTTTCAAGACATTCTGGTGGTTCATTCCTGTAAACCTAGCTACATAGGAGACTGACATCTGAAGATCGCAGTTCTAAGCCAGCCCAGGCAGGAAAATCCATGAGACTTGGATCTCCAATTAACCACCAGAAAACTAGAAGTGGTGCTGTGGCTCAAAGTAACAGAGTACTAGGCTTGAGCAAAAAATACTCAGGGATAGATTGTGAGTTCAAGCTTCAAGATTGGAAAAAAAAAGTTCTTTATATCTGATCATCTAAATAATATTTATAAAAATGAACTTCAGGAAATGGAAATGAGGACTTTTTTCTTTTTTGTAATTTTTGTTTCTTTTCTTGTTTGTTTGTTTATACGTCTTTGGGAGTGTAAGGGGAGGGACAGAAATGGAGGGACAAAGGAAACAAATGCAGCAATGGTACTCACTGGACACTATGTCCAAAATGAACAATACAACAAGTGGTTGGGAGATAGGAGAGAAAAACTGGGAGAGAGTGAGGGAAGAGGTGACATTGCCCCAAAACAAATGTAACAGTAAGCCCTCTGTACATCACCTTTATAATAAGTAAAAAAGTTCTTTATGCTTGAGAGTGGTATTAGAATCCAGACATGGGTCTAGGAGCACTTATCACTCCTAGAGGCCATTGCTCTCTGGATTAAAAAAAAAAAAGATAGAGCTAGGAAACATAAATATATAATAGACCATATATATATATATATATTTAGGTTTTACATCAGTCTCTGTTTACATACATAACTAGTAATCTGTTCATATCTCTATATGTATCTCCATGACTTTATTCCAGTGTTGCTCTGATACCACAGAGCTCTCTTTTATATTTGTTTTTGTTTTTTAAAAAATTTATTTGCTGTCTCTCTTTCCTCATTAGAATGTAAATTCCCTGAGAACAGGACTTTTGCTCGGTTATTCCTGTATTACCTATAACAGTGCCTGGCACATGGAAACACATTACTATTGTTATTATTATTATATTTTTTCTTGGTCATGGAGCTTGAATTCTGGGCCTGGGCACTATCCCTCAGCTCTTCAGCTAAAGGCAAGCACTCTATCACTTGAACCACAGTGCCACTTCTGGTTTTCTGGTGGTTAATTAGAGATAAGAGTCTCATGGACTTTCCTGCCTGGGCTGGCTTTGAACGACGAGCCTCAGATCTCAGCCTTCTGAGTAGCTAGGATTACAGGTGTGAGCCTGTAATAAAAGCCGTCACCTGTCTTTTATTATTTTTAAATTGTTATTTTATTTTATTTTGCCAGTCCTGAGGCTTGAACTCAGGGCTTGGGCACTGTTCCTGAGCTTCTTTTGCTCAAGGCTAGCACTCTACCACTTTGAGACACAGCACCACTTCTGGCTTTTTCTGTTTATGTGGTACTGAGGAATCGAACACAGGGCTTCATGCATGCTAGGCAGGTACTCTCCCAGTAAGCCACATTCCCATCCCATAAATTTAATTGTTTCATTTTAGTTTTTTATAGATTGTCTGCCCCTGAACTTTTTACTCAATGCTAGTGCTCTACCACTTTGAGCCACAGGACTGGCTTTCTAGTGGTTAATTGGAATAAGAGTCTTATGGATTTTCCTGTGTGGGCTGGCTTGGAACTGTGATCCTCAGATCTCAGCCTCCTGAGAAGCTAGGATTACAGGCGTGAGCTACTGGTACTCTACTGGAAACATATTATTATCAGTATTATTCCTTCAATAATTATTGAGTGATCACTGAGGGTAATCTAAATATACTATTATGACTCACAGAATCTGCAGAGGGGCCACAGAATCAGGCGGGAGTCCATACTGTAGGGTGAGTGTCCAGATTTACCACTGAAGTATTCTGGGGAGCTCCCGAAGAGTCCACACTAGCTGGGAATCTTGTAGTATTGTTGGACACTGGGCACATAGATCCTCTGCTATGCCACTTCTGAAATCTTGGGAGTTCTCTTAGATAGTACCTCTTCTGTCCCTTCCTTCCTTCCTTCCTTCTTTCCTTCCTTCCTTCCTTCCTTCCTTCCTTCCTTCCTTCCTTCCTTCCTTCCTTCCTTCCTTCCTTCCCTCCCTCCCTCCCTTTCTTCCTTCCTTTCTTCTTTCCTGTCTTCCTTCCTTTCTTCTTTCTTTAACCTTATTGTTTAGAATGAAGTCCTTATTGGGATAGCCAGGTCACAGGCCAAAAGGAAGTAGAATTCAAAAGGTAGGAAATTTCCAAACTCTGGAAACTTCCAAAAGGAAGTAAACAGAGGAAAACATACAACAAATATACAGTTAAAATTCTGACTATGATCCAGACATAGTGTGAGCTAACAGCTCCAGTTAGCAATGGATCTCAGAAGAACTTGGATCAAGGTATCAGTTGTTATAGCATTTGGCAGGAAGTGTGTGGATTCAGGCAAGTGGCTGTGTTCACCCAGGAATGGTCTGCTGGTCTCCTCTACAGAAACTGATTTATTACTGATTCCTACTTTAAAACATTTTCATCTTTTAATGTTGGGTCATGTGTTCCCAACTTAATAAAGAAGACAAATTAATCCATGACTAGTGAGCATAATCCATTAATAGTGCATTAATAATGAGAATGTGATAGCTTCCATGAAATGTAGGCGTTTTTGCTTTGGGGTGGTCAGGAAATGCTAGACAAAGCCAACGAGGTGAATACAAGTAAAGGTGAGTTATTGTGAAGTGAAGATCTGAGCTTCTCAAAGACTGTTCCATGGAGGTAGTGACTGTTGTCTTTCTTCAGTGCTTCAGCAGAACTTTGCAATCCGTCAGATCATTCCTCTGTACTTAATCAGGCCTGAAGTGCTGAGCTGTGCAATATTTACAGTTGTGAGGACAAAAACTCCCATGCCAGTTGATAATTTTAGCTGAAAGAAAAACAAAACAAACCAATACAATACAATAGACTAAAGACCCAAGTCTTTCTCTTCTGGTGGCAAGGACAAAGATTTGGAGCACTGTGCCACGTGGTATGTTTCACACATACATAGGGAAACAATGGTAGTTGGTGTCAGCAGAAAAACATACGTGTTTAGCCTAAAGAATGATAGGTTTGCACTTGGGGCTTTAATCTTGTGGCATGCTGTTTACTTATTAGGCTTTATGTAATTTGTCATGAAGGTGGCATCAAAGGAGGAAAGCAAACTGCAGTGTGTGAAGGGTTTATAGAATATCACCCCCATTCTTTCTCCCAACACTGGGCTTGAACTCAGGGCCTGGTCACTGTTCCTTGCCTTTTTTCTGCTGAAGGCTGGTACTATCCCAACATTAGCCACAGCTCCACTTCCAGCTTGTGTGTGTGTGTGTGTGTGTGTGTGTGTGTGTGTGTGTGTGTGTGTGTGGTTAATGGGAGATAAAAGTCTCATGGACTTTGCTGCTCTGGCTGTCATTGAACTGCTATTCTCAGTTCTCAGGCTCTTGAGGATCTAGGGTTACAGGTCTGAGCTACTGGTTCCCTGCTTAACCAGCTTCTTGTAGTTAATGATTGGATTTAGGAAGAATGTAATGCTTCATGATAAGGGAGAATCGGAAGACTCTCCTATTCGTTATCTCCACAAAAATGGCTTGTGCCATTCTTATTTATGCATTCATTACCAGTACCAGGGTTTGAACTCAGGTTCTGGGAGCTGTCCCTTAGCTTTTTTGTTCAACTGCCACTCTACCACCTGAGCCATAGCTCCACTTCCAGATCTTCTTGGTGCTTAATTAGAGATAAGAGTCTCATGGACTTTCTAGTTCTGGCTGTCATTGAACTGTGATCCTGAGATCTCAATCTCCTGAGTAGCTAGGATAGAGACATCACCACCAGGACCTGGTTTATCTTATTTTTAATTTTATACTTTGGTCTCTCTTGTTCCCCCTTTTCCTCCTGTAGTTTCCTTCCTCTTTGAAAATATCCCCCCCCTTTTTCATGTCTTAAAAAAAAATCTAGACTCCACATATGAAGGAAAATAGGTGCTATTTGTTTTTTTTGAGTCTTAGTTTGCTTTAATATAATAATCTTTAGTTCTATCCATTTTATTACAAATGACATAATTTTGTTCTGCTGTATGACTAAATAAATATGTTCTGTATTGCATGTGTATACCGCATTTCTTTATCCACTCACTGGTTTATGTGTATCTAGCTGGTTCCGTAACTTGGCTACTGTGGTTTATGTTAAGATAAAATGTGGGTAGCAGCACAGTTTATCAGGGCCACAGTGACTTGCAAAATAAATAGATACTGAGCTACATAAGTGTGACTGTGGTATGAGAGGGATGTGGGTGAGAACTGCTTATATTTATAAATCCTTTGGCTTTATTATTTTTTGTGTGTGGCACTGGGCTTCATAATGAGGGTCTTATGTGTTGCTAGGCAAGCATTCTACCCCTGGGGAAGCCCTCCTATTTAATAACCTTGGAGTATACAATTAGCATTTTAGAGGACTAGTAGATATTATTTGTAAAATGGATAATAGCAACTGTGGAAAAACTCCAATATGAAGTCTTACAGAAAAGTCAAGGACAAATGCCATTTTGCTCCTTCTTATGTGGCTTATTATCCCCTTAATCTCCTGGTGTGACTCTGTGGTAGGACCTGACCACCTTGCTTTTAGGTGTCTCCTAGCTCAAGATACAACTAATTCTAAAGACCTTAACGTTTAAAAGATCAAGAGACAAGCCAGGCATCAGTGGCTCACATCTGTAATCATGGTTCAAAGCCAGACCTGGCAGGAAAGAGTCTGTCAGACTCTTATCTCCAATTAACCACTAGAAAACTGAAAGTAGTGCGGTGGTTCAAAGTGGTAGAGTGGTATAGCCTTGAGCAAAAGAACTCAGGGACAATGCCCAGGTCCTGAGTTCAAGCCCCACAACTGACAAAAGGAAAACAGCAACAACAACAGCCCCTTCCCCCATCAAAAAAAAACAAAACAAAGATCAGGATAGAAACATGTATCTCTGCAACCTTTACATGCTTTGATCTGTCCCATGTCTGTGTCTTAAAACCTTCATTCACCACTGTCATGGTGAGTTCTTCCAGCATAAATTCAGGAAGTCTGGAAGAGAGAGAATTAGAGCATGGCAAAGACGGTGTTTCTGGTGGAAAAACTGGAGTCTGAGTGGGAGAATTTCTTTCCCATTTTTTTTTTTTTTTGTCGGTCGTGGGGCTTGAACTCTGGGCTTGGGCGCTGTTCCTCAGCTCTTCAGCTCAAGGCGAGCGCTCTACCACTTGAGCTACAG
>NW_012267299.1:738609-745905 GCF_000151885.1 Dipodomys ordii
AAGGCGAGCGCTCTACCACTTGAGCTACAGCGCCACTTCCGGTTTTCTGGTGGTTTATTGGAGATAGGAGTCTCACGGTCTCTCCTGCCGGGGCTGGCTTTGAACCGCGATCCTCAGATCTCAGCCTCCTGAGTAGCTAGGATTACAGGCGTGAGCCACCAGCGCCCGGCTAGAATTTCTTTCTCATATTAAATGCTCCTGACCTCAGCAATCAAGACTGGGTCAGGGGGTAGGAAAGGAAATAGCAGAGTACTCAAACAACATGAGTCAGATAAAGCCTTCCATGAAGACCCATTGGAAGATGTTCCTTCTTGTCCCAGACCCCCAGAGATAATTAAGAAGCCCTTCAACTAGGTGAAAGGGAAGATGTATTATTGAGGTCCATGTTGTTTATTCACCAAATAGCTACAAAAGCAAACAACTAAGTTCTATGCCCCTCTTGTACTAGGCAGAGGGACTTCAAGAAAATGGAAACATTCTTCTCCCTAGAAGGAACACAGGGCTGAAGGGGACCGATGCAGGCACAGGATGCTTCATCATGATCAATAAATATACAGAAGAGGGAAGCATAGCGGAAGGTACCTACCTCAGATTGGGCATGGACAGTAAGAGAGCTGGGGAAGGAGAGCCTGAGTTAAGACTGAGAGGGTCAGAAGAGAAACACTGATGTCTGAATCTCTTTTCAGAATCTATGCAGCTGAGCAGATCAAAGGCCATGAGAGAGCTGGTGCTGGTAGTAAAGCCAAATAGAGCAGGGTGGCAGTGGTCAGCATAATATCTTGAGTTTGTCTGATCATGAAGGAACAGGAAACTCCTGAGATCTTTGGAGACAGCATTATGTGAAGCCACCCAGGGCTTTTGTTAGTAGAGGATGGGTTAGGTATAACTCTGGGCTTTACTAGTTAATTGCTTTCTTGATTAAAACAAAAGGGACATCACTAGTATATCCTAGTGTAGTGGGGAAGGTTAAATAAGTTAAGAATTTAGCACAGTGCCTAGTATATAAGCATATGTTGGTGGCTATTATGCAGTTATTTGCAGGACTGGGTGCCTGAGATCAGTGGTCAGTGAGTCAGTCATTGCCCTAACCATTTCCCAAAGAAGCTCTTCATAAAGGAAGGCAGCTATATAGGAAAGCAGCTCTTCAGAAAGGAAGGCAGCACTATAGTGTTTTTTTGAGGACAAAGTTTGGAGTGCCCTAACTACCTGGGGAAATATTGGGAGCATTTTCCAAGTTATACCTAAATCAGTTCATTCCATCTGGGAGTGAGGTTCAAGCAAGTATAATAGGAAAAGATTTCAAGTAACATGTCTGCCTGGGCCCCTGGCCTGTCTCTTCCTAACAGTAAGAGCTGGTTAGGAGAACTCATAGCACAGATGCATGCTGGGTACATGCATGCTGCTGTGTAGTTTTTCTGAATACAAAGAAGACATTGTTTTCCTTTATACTCTGCAGGTTGATGCCTCAGTGTGCATAAGACAAGACACAGGGAAAGGCAAATGATGGAAGGATAGGAGCAGTGGAAGAATTGGGCCACCAAAGGGCACAATGCTCTGTGTAGAAATTTGACTTGGGGAAAGTAAGACACCACCTGAACACCTTTGGCACAGTCTTTGTGCTTCCTATCTTACCACCACGCACAGAAGAGATCAACCTTCTTCCCTCTAGCTGAAGACACAGCTAGGCCAGAGAAGTGGAAAACGGAATGTTTTCAGAGTTGAAAACAACCACAATAAAACAGCTCGAGCCCACTGCACGTAGCAATGGATGGTCAGCCTACAGGCTGTTCAACTTAGGCTATTGAAAAATTCTGGGATATTTGGGGGGGGAGGGGCAAGATTCCAGATTTATTCTTGAATTATATATTATGAGCCCTCAAATATATTTGAATAAGATTTTTTAAAGCTTCGTTGAAATATTTTTAAGTTTTTTAAGGGGGGAAGGGAATTGATCCAGACCCATTTTATTTATAGATTTTCCTGTCTTGTCCCTTCCTCTGCCTGCCCTTTGTAAATACAAAAACAGGATCTTGATCCTCTGTAGTGAGTAATAGCAGCCCAGAGCTACAGGAGCCTTTTGCAGCTGGTATATGACATCACACACAAATAGGAGAGCCTTAGTCTCACCCTGCCATGTTCCCAGGAGTCTTCATATAATTACAGTCGTGTGACAGCTACACACCCATTATTTCCACACCTGTCACCACTGACTAGTTATGCCACTTTAAAGTGGTGATAGTATCTCCACAATCAATTCTATTTTTAAGGGCTTTTATTATGTAACAGTGCAAATGTGCTTTAGGTTGGGATTGAACATGTGCATTTCAATTTTCACAGGTGTAAGGTGTTTGCAAGTAGGAGGGGCCTGGAGAAAGGGTGGCTATTGAGTTGTGTTGTCCTATATTCTACACTCCAGCACTCTCCTGGAGTTCTTGGGAATAAAACTGTTGATGTAGTCTATCTATCTATCTATATCTATATCTATATATTGCCCTTTGAGGCAATCTACTTGGGTATTCTTGTATTTATGCCCTGTAGATCAAAAAGGGGTTTTGGGCCAGCTTAAAAATTAAGAAGTTGGCTACAATTGAAAGTCACTTGAAGTCATTTTGGCAAGAAAAATAAAACTGATATAAACAACCATCTTTTGAGATGAATTGTTTTGGAAAACAGTCTTGAGGAAGTTCTGCAGTTCCTTGGCTAGATCGAGCCTAGGATTTATGGGCTCTTCACAGTGAGAATGTTCTAGTTGTCTTGAGCAGAGAAAAGGTATCAACCAAAAGTTGGATTCCTGGATATTTTGGTTTGGGATGTTTAGAAGAGTAGGGCTGAACATAGTGTTTCTTGCCTGTAATCCCACCTACATGGTAGGCAGAGATAGGAGGAACATTGTCCAAACGCATCCGGGGCAAAAGCAGGTGATCCCATCTTGAAAATCAAACTAAAGCAAAAAGAATGGGGGAATGGGGTGGGGTGCGTTGTGACTCAGCAGTAGAACATCCGCCTAGCAAATGTATTGTCCTGAGTTCACACCCAAGTATCCTTGGAAAAAATAAAAAAGGGAAGAGTAACTTTATAGTTATGGATAACTTAATAATTGGAAAGAAAAAAAATACAGTCTAAATACCTCCAAACAACCCCTGCATTTCAAGGTGTCTAGGAATGGCTGATTTCATTGTCAAAAGAGGAATGATGAGTTTTTCTACCTACTGTGCAATAGCAACCTGTTGAGGACTCAATTTGTGGCTAGTACAATGAAATACTAAGTGTGTGTGTGTGTGTGTGTGTGTGTGTGTGTTCTTGAGCTTGAACTCAGGGCCTGGGTACTGTCCCTGAACTTTTTAACTCAAAGCTAGCAATCTACTACTTGACAGTTCCACTTCTAACTTTTTGGTGGTTAATTGGAAGTAAGTGTCTCATAGACTTTCCTGCCAGGGTGGGTTTTGGATTGTGACCTTCTGATCTCAGCCTTTTGAGTAGTTAGGATAACAGGCATGAGCCACTGGTGCCTGGCAAGATACTTCCTCCTTCTCCTCCTCTTTCTTCTCCTCTTTCTCCTTCTCCTCCTATTCTTTCTTCTTTTGTGGTAGTGGGGCTTGAGCTCAGGGCCTTGTCTTACTCTGTTATGTTTGCTTGGCTGGCACTCTACCACTTGAGTAATAACAAAAGCCCAGCTTTTTACTGTTTATTTTGGAAATTGAGCCTAGCAATTTTTTTATCTTAGCTGTCTTTGAACTGAGATCTTCCAGATCTCAGCCTGTAATCTTTCAGATTACAGTCATGAGCCACCAGCACCCAGCTAATTTTATTTACTTTTGTGAATTTAAATTGAGTATGTTTTGTTAGAGTCACTATCTTAATAGCAACAAAGACAATGCTTATTGACCAGAAATGACTTACATCTCAGTTTGTAGGAAATGATTAAAATTGGATTCAAAATTTCCTTCATGTAAGATGCAATCTCATTATTATATTTTCTGTTTTCAGAGAGAATGCTCTGAGAAGTTTCAAACATGTGGTTCTGGAACCAATGAATTAAAAAAAATGGGCCTACCAGGAGGCCAATGTTACAGTGTCTGTCTTGAATTTCTGTTATTCTGGTGCTCTGTTACTTTGGTGCTCAGAGTCTGGTCCACACTAGTGGCCTGAATGTCCCCTGAAGTCCATCAGAAATACACCATTTCATCCTCCTTCTGATGCTGTCAACTGCTTTGTTCCAACCAATCTCTGATTGGTTGAATTTGTACACATGTGACACTTAAGCCCTATTCACCTGAGACATGGACCACATTGTTGCACTCGTAGTAGAAATAGACAATTCGCTAACTTCCTGTAATGAGGGCTGGCCCTTGTCCTCAAAGGGCAACAAATTCAGTTCCTATAGTCCAGCTGCTCCCAACTTTGACTCAACATTTGAATCACCTGGGAAGCCGTTAAAGAATATCCATGCCAATTGAACAACTGTAGAACTACTTAAAGGATATCAGTGCCTCAGCGGAATCCCCTGGAGATTCTGATATAATTGCTCTGGTGTGGGGATCTGAGGATCAAGTTTTGAAAAAGCTGCCAGGTAGTGCTAATGTGTAGCCAGAATGAGAACTACAGTGAGCCTTTCCCCACAAGATTTGTTCCCTGATTATGATCACGCTGGCCTCTTTTCTCCATCTTTCCCAACCTCTAACAGAGCAAGCAAGTATATAATCCAGAATGATGTCTTTGCCTTGAAGTCAGATGTGCTTTATTAATTGCTTCAGAGGTTGGAAGTCAGATGTGCTTTATTAATTACCTTAGAGGTTAACTGGTGCCATAGTCCTGAATCCTTATTGGTAGCTTGTCAGTTATTCCATTTTCACGGTGATAATAAATACTCCTCTGTGCCGATTTTACAGCCGAGGGAATGAAAGCCTGGAAAGGTTGGATCTTTCTTAAAGGACATCATATTTCTATTTCCAAAGTTTTCCCCTATTCACACTAAATCAACCATCTCCTAATATCGTATTTTTATTAAAAAAAATAGAAGTATAGTAATTGTTAATGCATATGGCCAAACATCAGTCTTAAGATATTCTTTTTTTTTTAGAATTATCAACAAGGGAAATAGAGTAAAAGATAGAAAATAATGAAATAATAGTATCTGGATGGATTATAATCCATTAAAATTTGAAAATTGTGATTTATACCTTTTCCACCCTGCAAAAATGAAGTGGTAGTTTAATTAAAAAATTAGGCCGGGTGCCAGTGGCTCATGCCTGTAATCCTAGCTACTCAGGAGGCTGAGATCTGAGGACTGCCATTCAAAGCCAGCCCGAGCAGGAAAGTCCTTGAGACTCTTATCACCAGAAAACCATTAGTGATACTGTGGCTCAAAGTGATAGAGTGTTAGCCCTGGGCACAAAGAAGCCCAGGGACAGAGCCTAAACCCTGAGTTTAAGCCTCACAACCAACAACATTAATATTGCTGGGTGTGGTAGGTGATCCATGACTGAAATCCAAACACTTGGAAGGCTGGGACAGGAGAATTGTGAGGTCTAGTGTAGCCTGGACTACAAAAATAAAAACAAAAGGACAAGACCCAAACTTCTAGCATCAATAGTGCTGTGCTAGGAGTGTGGAGATTATCACAGTAAGGGGTAGTTTTTCTCCTTGAAATGGCAATAGAGGCAAGGTAATAACCCTGAATATGACAAGTAACCTTGATGCTTCCTCAAAGTTCAGAGGTGACAGAAAACAGAACAATGGAGAAACGATTCATGGAGGAGGTCTGTCTGGACCAAAGTCTAAGGAAGGATGAATGGAGACTGAATTGCCAGACAAGACAGAGCTTGCTGGGACACTGACTTAATAACTCACTCACTAATACTCATCAGGAAGGTGGAATTTCCCCAGAACTGCCCTTCTGATTTCCTTGTCTGCGGACTGAGAAAACCTACAGATTTTTTGTCTGGTTTTGTCTGAATTCTAAGCAAATGCCATGCTAGCCAAGCTCAGTGCGATCTGTGTTGATTGGTGTCTAGGTGACCTATATCTACAGCAGTGAAATCAATCAGATGCAAAGGGTTATTTACACAAGGGACAGCTTCCTGCTTCAGGCAGTCACCGGCTTCTTTTAAGGCTGCTGGAGCACACTTTGCTTAATGTTTGAACCTGGAGAAGTTGAAAGCCAAGTCCTTATTTAAATATTGATCAAACTCAGTGCTTGAGAAGGCAAGAAAACGGCAGCTAGCACGATTATATGTCCCTGACACAGATGGGGGAGTCACAAGGACTCATTTTTGCCAGTTTGTTTCTTTGTAGTAAACTTAGAAGTACCTGCTTATAACATTTGGTCCTCTCACACTATCTTTTTTTTTTTTTTTTCTCTATCCTATCTGTAAGACAGAATTAAAAAGAAAAAAAAAGGTGGTGGTGGGTGGGGAAACAAGGAATCAAATGGGAAAGAGGAGAACAATAGAGGCCTATAACACCTGGAGGACCTTTTTGCTCACCTGTTTGAAAACCATTTTTGTCTGGTGTGTTGATTCCTCTCCAGTAAATGTTGGACATAACAGTTTTTATGTTGGAGAGGAATATTATTGCTTTTTTTCCCCTTTAAATCTTAAGAACCTTAAAGTGCTGGTATGAGACACAGAATTCTTTTGGAATCGGCCCAGAGTCAAGAATGCCATGCCAGTATCAAGGACTCTTCAATAAGGAAGAAAGGTGAACCTGCCTTGGCACCGAGCTATGAACTTTAGCCAGAAGATGGGTCTTTTCTGGCTAACTTGTCCTTCCTACGGTTCTGAATTGGCAACGAGGCTTAGTGACAGGCGATGGAGATTTCTCCTTTGTTCCTGAGGCTACATCCTGGTCCTGAAGTCAGCCGGTCTTCTCCAAAGGTCATTTTACCTTGAAAGCTGCAAAAATCATATGAATTCCTTTTCTTTTGAGGCCTGGTTGATGGATAGAGTCCTAAACTTGGTCGGGGTGGTGGTGGCGGTGGCGGATGCGTTTAAAGTGGACAAGCCTATTGGGGATATGGAAGTGGCGGATGGTATTCCTACATTTTTGAATGATACCTACTTGTAGCATAAAGACCAAGGGAACCACAGCTTGCCAAGCTCTTGGCTCGAGGAACATCATGCATTAAGAGGGCGTCTGCTGCTTTTAAAATAATACTTCCTATTGTAATCGACCTGGGCTGTCTTATGCCCCGGGCTGAGGACAGCCCGAGCCTCCCTCCAGCCTGGCACAGCTCCTTCCTGGGGCGGCGCCGAGGCGCGGGGGCTCCCCGGGGCGCGCGGACGCCGCCGCTGGGGT